>NW_023615779.1:0-120001 GCF_013339695.2 Rhipicephalus sanguineus | reverse complement strand
CAGCAGCTGATGGTGCGCTCGGGAGGAAAGACTCGCTCGTCGTCTTGAGGTGAGTGATGCGTATTCACGGGGTCAGAGAAGAGCGGGGGGAGGGGCTGACTTGGAGCACATTCTGCCTGTCCGCGGAAATGAGCAATAGACGCCGAAAGATGAATGGTTAGCCTAGTGTCATCTCGTGTAATACTAGATCGTAAGATTAATCTTACGAGGTAGTCAAGTGCTAGTGAAATAATGTGCTACGAACTCGCGGCATGCCACAAAGGCTATTGTGGCGCCATCTGATGCTCCTAATCAAAACACCCCTTGGATATAGCGCCGCCTAATTCCGGCAGCGTAAAAAAAACGCGTGCCCATGTCAGCAACTATATGCCCAGCATACTCTCCACTAGTAGTGACATGAGAATATGAGATAGCTGATTTTTCCTTTTTTTTTTTTTCGTGCTGTGAGTAGAGCACGAAATAGATGGTCTGGGCGCTGTTACACCTTCAGTGCAACCTGGTGCTGAGGTGTATAACAGACGCATATGATTTTCGTAACACGCGCACATTCGTGATATAGGTGGGTAGTGGGCCTAATCAGTGTATTCTTTCCCGTGTCCTCAGCTGTCAACTCATAGCGGCTTTTCTAGGGCAGATGGGGAAGAAGGATTAAAACATTCGGTAGCATGAAGCGTAAACACAATGTACCGTAAGACCATTGTAACGGCAATAATAAGCGAGATTACGAGCGCTACATCAAGCAAACAAGCAATTAGCCAAGGTTCTTAGTTTTATTTGATCACCGTAATTGCTGTTCACGCAGGAAGCGGATGCAAGGGAAAGATGTGAACGAACCATCGCACGTAAACATCAACACTGTGCTAGGCGTGGCCGCGACGCTCCTGCTGACTGTCCTCCTGATCGTCTACATTGTCGGTGAGAGGTTTTTTAAGTAACCCAAGGTGTTTATCACGAAACGACTAGAGGAGAGGTTGAAAAATACTGTACCGTATGGGCAATAGACAAGTTAATCTATACTAGTTGATCACATCTCATAAGCAGAAAATGTAAACGCACCCGCTTCGAGCAAGGATGACCGGGGCTTAAGGATAATTTGTATTAGTAAAGACACATTAGAGTTGCTATGGCGTCGTACGTTTCACTGTATGTTAAATGATTCGCCGCGAGATCGGGCTACAAGTGGCAGCACCGTCGCCGCGTTAGTGTGTATAGACGGTCGGCGGGACGCATCCAAATGTACACAGCGGCGCTTCGCCATGAGCGGTTTGAGCCATTGTCGTCGAGTAAAGCGCGTTGACTGCAGCCTAATGGTAATGTATATGCCCTCCATTTCCACATTAATCCATGAAGCCGGCCTAAGGTTCGTATTACGCGTGAGTATAATCTGCCAATTCATGCGGAGCTGGCCTTCGGCGACAGTCTTGTTTTGCACTGTGCTGGGTGTTTTTTCTTGTTTTATTTGTACGTGTTTAGCTTGTGTTCTGCCTAAACAACTACAGGAATGGCGCTGCGTGACTGAGCCAATTATTTATTTCTTGCTCTAGTGGCTACAAAAAAGGAAAAAGAAAAAGCCTGTATTCCTGCGCGATGAGTTGAAGTGGAGCTTTGTGCACTCTGCTTTTCTGCCCCAGTTCTCTACTAAATATTAATGTTTGATAACTCAGTATTACAGCGAAACACGAATATAGTTTGCCACATATCCCCCAGTCCTCTCTATGGGTTTATTCGTGAAGAGTTTAACTGGTGCGCACTTTTCTGATTCATCCTTCTAGCTGGCGGAAAGCACGAGGCACTGAGTACACCGGGAGGTAAGGACAAGCCATGAAAATAATTGCATCATGGAAGGCTCGCCTCCTTTGCGAAATACTTTGATCCAGAACATGACCCCGAGTTGTCGCTTTGAGTACGATGTTAAGAGAAAAACGCCTGGCAGCCGTTTGCAGCGTACCCGTTTTGGTCAATGAGCGTTTTCCCGGAGGCCCATTTCTGCGAAAGCATTTCTTTGAGAAGACGACACTGACTGAATCCATTGTGCAGAATATAAAACACCATGCACAGATGAAGCGGCATATATTAGTAAAATGAGTAGTATCACACAGAAATGTAAGTAATGAAAGGCAACGAATAAATGCCGTAGTGCGAGAGCAAGGAAGCTGAGAGTGGTGCGCAAGCATTGTACAGATACTAGTTCGATTCTGTCGTCTTGAAGAGTGCTAACTGCATCAATACAAGAGACGAAATGTTGTTCAATTCTCGACATAGGTGCCGCCGAGTTTTTTTGGTTACCACGCTAAAGGCTGCCAGTCGCAGTTCGCAAACTTCTCGTTAGACAAGTTCCTTCGAGTTTCCAAAACCGAAGTTCAACAAAACATTTGGTCGCGAAGTAAAAAAAAAAAAACTTCCACTTGAAGTAGCAGCAATGAACAGCACAGCCCCACTGACTCCATGCCTACTCCGCTTTTCACTTTGCCTTGAGTTCTCCAGAGCAGTTAATCAAACAAACAAATCGATCAGTCGAATGTCAGATTAGTGGCAGAATGTGTTACATGCTGCAAATGCTACGCTTTCGCTCTTTGTGCGTGTGCAAACCCGCCGCGATAATACAAAGCCACCTTATACATCACAAGTCAAATCGCATGTAAGAGACACAAAGATCTTGCCAGCACGTGTGGCCAACGTTAAATTCTGCATCCACAGTGGTTGAAATGTGAGCAGCGGAGTTGGTGACCTCAGCACAACGCAGCAGTAAGGACTGCGAGGTAATAGCCTACTGCTCGTGTTCGCACCATTGGCGTAGCCAGGTAGCAGAGGGGGGGGGGGGGGGGGCAACCCCCTAAAATTTTTAAATTTGGTATGTGTATATATATACGCAACGCATACATAGAAACACACTCACGAACACACATAAAGAGTAGTTAAAGCCCTCCCTCCTTCCCACCCCCCCGATTTCCCGCCTGAAAAAAGCATTCTGGCTACCCGTGGTTCGCATGTCGGGAACGCTCCTCGTGATACGATGCAGTGCATCGCGAGTATCTTCGCGTCGTCTTCTAAACGCTAGGTAGCTCAAAAATCCACACTTCATTGTTAATGAAGGAAAGAGTGGAGAATTTTAAGGGCTCGTTTTTCTTTGTTAGACACAATATTAATGAGCACTAACAGACAGTAATGCCAAGGAAAGTATAGGGGACGTTATTAGTGGTAAATGTAATGTAAATGTGAAGAAAGAAAGTGGACGAAAAGATAGCTTGCTATCTTTTCGTCCACTAAAAGGCTAGGAACTTTCTTAAAGTCACACACAGAGATCTCACAAAATGCAAAGAAAGCTGAAATACATTCTGAGATCCGGATTGGCAAAGTAGCCCGATCTTCTAAAAAAATAATTAAGAGACGCTTACAGCGGAACAGACAACGCTGCCAACCAGTACTGTGAAATCATGAGTAACTGTTGACGTCATCACAATAAGAGCTCCGTCGCTGATAATCGTTGCTTACTTTCTCTCATTTATGAAGGAGACACCAAGTAAGTACACCTCTTTTCAGATCTTGCGGAATGCGGGCATTGTTGCCATTCACGAATAAGGAGAACAAAGTTGCACTGAAAGTGTGAATTGCTGCTAAGAGCAATGAGAATACGTTAGCTTAAGCAGCATTTGTACACTTAGAGCAGTCGCTTATTCGCACCTTAGCCACCATCTGTTACCTGCGTACGAAGCGCAATGGGTAGCGAATTTGCCTTGGATAGGCGTTTTACTCGGATTACGCCTTGACAATGACAAAATGTTGCAAGAGTTCGAATATTCATTTCGAATAACGTTTTGTGGTGTGGGCGGTACGACCTGGCACTGTGTAGCGTTCGTTCTTTTCTGTCCTGCGTCCGGATCGCGCTGCCCACATCGCAAAATATGTTGACTTACCAACTCGCCCAGCTTGCCATTTTAATTCACTGCGGAAAAAGGCGCTCGGGGTTGCATTTTGCGACTTTCGAGTGTATGCTAGTCATCCTGTGTAAGGTAATAAACACATCTTTGCTCACCGCATAGTTCGTCTCTTGACAGCACCGTTTACAGGTTAAGTGTATTGCGGACATTACTTCGTGTCATAACTTGTTAATTTTTGTTCGCCGAGATAGTCTCTAATATCATACCATATAATAGTATACCCTATCGCTCGCAGTGCTCACAGCTCTTCAATCTTATGCACCCATTACATTA
Source organism: Rhipicephalus sanguineus (assembly GCF_013339695.2). Classification (NCBI taxonomy): domain Eukaryota; kingdom Metazoa; phylum Arthropoda; class Arachnida; order Ixodida; family Ixodidae; genus Rhipicephalus; species Rhipicephalus sanguineus. Next base: position 115,790 of record NW_023615779.1, on the reverse strand, counting down.
GACGTTCAGAAGCTCCGCAAATCTCCACCTGCGCATAAAGAGAAAGATCGCTGAAAATTCTACGTTAGCTTGTGTCAAGATTCCGCAGCGCTCAAAGGCAGCCGCAACTAACTTTTCCTTGCAGTCAGGAACACATCAATCTCCGCTTATGTCTGTGCACATACAGTGGAGGGCACCGTTTGGATACGATGCTATTATTGGACTGGTATAAATAAGATTCCCGATAACATATACTAACGGCATCAAGTGAAACACGAACAGCGGAGCGCATGTCCCAAGCATTAGCGACGGTATAGTGCACGTCGTCCAGTCGTTACCATTGACAGGCGCGCACATCCGGTTTGGCAGCACTGTGCGGTACACCTATTGAGAATACTGTGAGTGTGCGGGGGAATTTTTATAAGGCTTACGGTATTCTTGAGGTTTTAATCAGAAATTAGTGCCATATCTTATAGGACTGTGAATTGGAGTAACAGGTGTGGATTAATAATTATGAAACGCCGACACGAAATAGGAAGAAATCACTGAGCCCTTAATTATACTAGTTTCGTCAAGAGGAAAAATATGGACAGTATTGATTTATGCCTTTATTTATTGAAAATAACTCCCAGGCTCAGTAAACAGGGTTTTAACTTGAGGAGTTAGTGCAAAAAAAATTCAGGCAACTTCGCACTAGCTGTGCAAAGCCTGAAGGACGTGCGCAGCTGGGCTGGCTGCCTTGTCTCGCTTCATTTTCCTATTTCTTTATTCTTCTATGTTTTTATCTATTTTTTGTCTCTCTTTCTTTCTCTTTCCTCTCTTTCTTCGCTTTCTTTCTCTCTATCTGTAATTCTCCCTTGTTCTTTCTTTCTCTTTCTCCCTGTATTTCTTTCTGTCTTTCTTTGATTCTCTCTCTTTTTCTGTTTCTTTTGTCCCGTCTTGATGTCTCTTTTCTCTTTTTCTCTTTCTTCCTATCTCTCTCTCTCTCTGTACTTGCTCTCTCGCCCATCAGAGTTATTGCATCTCACGGCGGACCAATCGGTGCACTTGTAGCGTACTCGCCCCAAGGAGCAGCGAAAAGCAAAGTCCTACACTCCTTGAAGTCTGGGCAAGAACTACTTTATTTTCCAAAAAAAAAAAAAAAAAAGAGGCTTCGAAAACGCCAACACAAAGGGGGCGTGGCTGCTTATCTCCCGCGGCACGCCGGCGATAACATGAGGCATGTTGGCCGCGTATGCGCCGTGCACCGCTGCATACGGATTGTATGCGCAGACAAAATAAAAATTATCGCGGTCACCGACATCAACGCCCGCTACACACTTGTTCTTGGAACGTAGCAGAAGATGAAGAGAACGAAAAGAGCGCATGCCGGTTTATGATGATGATGATAGTTTTCTGTTCGCTCTGCACGGACTAAAGGTCCGCTTGAAGGGCTCCGCTGTTAGAAAACAGATTGATTTTCGACGCTTTGTGTTCGCATGCTTGAAGTGATTTCGTGTTATTTCGTGGCGCCGCTTCACAATTATGAATATTTTACAGTGCTTCGTAATCAACTGATTCAGTCACTTCCTCTTTTTTAGATGTTTCATAAATGGATTGAAGAGTTTTTTATATTGTTGGTTACTGCTCCAATAAAGACATGGTATAAATTTCTGGTATCGATTCTTCGATTCTGAACAATTTTATTAATGTCGCTGCCTTCACGAAAGGTCTACCTTCAGTCAGTAGAATTTAAATAGAGAGTTTAGTCCGTGGATGGAAAAAACTAATCAAAATCGGCGCAGTAGATGGCCAGAAAAACGTCTTGATTTCACGTGTTTACACAGGGGCTGCGGATGTAATGTTAGCCCTGAATGCTAGCAGCAGGACTTCTTCCACCTGTGTTGAACACTTGTACTGTCTCTGCCGTTTCTAGTTTAATTATTTGTGAGGTCTTCTGAATTGCCATGCGCAATTTTCTTGATGCAGAATGTAGAATGTGACAACACGCGCTTCTTCTGACATGACTGCAGGAGGTTGCATCATCTATATGTGTAATACAAGCTGAAAAGCAGATAAACCATGAACTTAGGTTTCTAAATACTCAGGGTTCAGGAAAGGTACTTGACAGATCTCTACATTGTCTTAGTAAAGTACACCCACTGGCGTTGATCGACATTATATATAAATATTTAGGCGCAGGCGAAGGTCAGAATTTTTTGTAGCCCCTTAGCAAGGACCAGTAGCCTAATTACTAGCAAGTAGGCGTCCACTTATCCAACGCGAAAATATCAATACTATTGCAGTGAGTAATATATCAAAATGAGTCGACATAGAAACCGGGTTCGTAAAGCGGAGAGCATCCTTTTGCGCAATTTCTCTTTCGTGAACGCCTGCCTTTTCAGCGAAACATAAACGTACGATAGTAGGTAACGTCCTTCTTCGTCTTGCATATTTCAGCGTAACTGAAGCGCCCGTCTCTGCAGAGGTAAGTGCATTGGAGTGACCTCTTGACCTTCATGTTACATCCTGGCCTCACAGAGAGCAGTTTCACGCTGTATCGTCAGTGACCTCCGTCATGATATTCATACATAATCAGATTCTTATTCTACGCGATTAAGTTCATCAGTCTTTATTCCTTCCTATAAGATTCTCTTGGACCGCAGAGTAAGAGAGATCGGAGTGCGTGGTTTATTACTGCTGCTCGTCCCGTAAAAAAACAATCCATCAGTCAAGCAATCCATCTATCAATCAATTAGCCAATTTTTTAACGCGCCCCGAACGTCCTTAGCGTTTCGTGCTGGCGTACGAAAAAATGTACCGATAAAAACAATACAATAGAGACAGGCTTGAGAGAGACAGACATTCCGAAAAACATGCTGATCCCTCCGTCATAGGAAACGGTATAACACGAAAGTGAAACGGGTATTCACAGAAGTAGTTGATTGTTTACTGTGCATTCATCTTTAGGGCTTTTACATTCTATACTGATGTTTGGTAGCTAGAGCACCGTTTGAGGTGGATGGACCCACGCTGACGCCTAGTGGCACGTCTCCTTCGCGACGACTACGGCCCATGATCATCATTTAACCGCTGTTGTAGCTGAAGTTGCTAACATATACTTGGACACAGCATGTCGTTAATCCCGCGCAATTGTGGTATCAGCGAGCACATAATAAGCACTGGTACTCGATATGCACTCCTTAAAAACGCCGCTAACTAAGGAAAGACACGGTAGGGTGTGAGCTAAACCTACGCCCGTGCTCGTGCATACGCCACCACACTGCGCTTCAGCAACACGGGAGGCAGAGATTCGTACTGAGTCGTAAACGCGCGATGACTTTCCACGTCCCGCTGGCCTCTGTCTCGCTCCATGAAGGCACGACATTCGGCCGGCGACATCGTTGCCTTTCTGTGGCCCTTAATGCAGCAGTTTTATTAGTCGGTGCTATCACACTGGAAGCAGTAGGCGACGAAGAAACATCGATGGTGCACGTGGAGGCTGCACTACTCCCACAACGAGCCGTCGCACGCTTACGCGAAGCGAAAGGCAAAGAACGTAACTGCGTCCATCGCTGGCATGGAGACGCTCTGCGTCGTCGCCAACTCGCTCCCTTTTGGCGGTCGTTAGTGTCACGACGCAGTACTTTACCCATAATACTTTCACTTGATCGAGTTGCTACATAGTTTGGAGCAATGCAGCGCGATTTCGACGAAGACAGGAGACACAGAAAAACACAGACGGCGCTCAGTCTGTGTTTCTCTGTGTCTCCTGTCTTCGTGAGAATTACTCTGCATTCGCCCAAAGCAGTACTTTACTTCACCGCTCCCAGACGGCGGCACCGCCCGGGCCCTCTAGTCCCGCCAACAGAGATCCCCAAGCAAGAGAAAATGTGTGATATATAAGGCGCGTTTTCGGAACTTCGGGCATGAGCGTCGTAGGCGTAGTCGGTAGAGTGCCGGGCGCACATCGTCGCGGACCGAGATGTCTTGGGTTCGATTCGCGGCGACAGAACTTTTTCTCCTAGTTTTTTCTTTGCCGTTTGTTAGTGGGCATTTTACCAACGTGATATCCGTGACGGAAATACGTCAGTGAAGTCTTCGTAAACCCTGGTATAAAACTCTTTCCTGTTAAAAGATCCAGCGATGGCGTAGAGGTATAGCATTAGCCTCAGACGCAAAAGGGCCGAGGTTTGAATCCCGGTGCCGCGAAATTCTCCCGGATTAAAAAATATCCGCTAGCTGGTACAATTGTTTAAAGATACCTGGTGTGCAGCCTCATGCTGGTGACCACGGCCGGTAATGCACTCCCTCGCCGGACGAGGATTGGCCACCCTGGTGCAGTACTTCGCCGCTGCGACCGATACGAATGCGCCAGTTAACGTTCGGCCCTCAATCGCCAGCTGCTGCACAGCAACTGACCATGGCGGCAGTCAGACCTGTGACGCAGCGGAGGGTGCTAAGAATCTCTGTCTCCAGACAGGCCGCCATGGGAATCTGACTTTGGCAACGTGTAATTCTAGAACGTTATCTAATGAGGCGAGTCTATTAGTACTATTAGAAGAACTAGAGGGTGCGAAATGGAATGCAGTTGGGTTCTGTGAAGTTAGGACGACAGACGAAGCATATAAACAGCAAAAGGAACGGGCACATCGTATGCTATCGAGGCTCATTTGTAGGGGTGTGCGAATAGTGAAATTTCACCTCGAATCGAATTCGAATCGAATAGTGCCGAACAGTGGCCAAAAATATCGAATCGAATATCCAATAGTATATTTACACGAAATGTGTACCTCCAGTTACGACACGACAATGGAAAAATCAGGGACGCTACGGCGTGTCGACAATTTTATTACGCACTTGTTTGAGTGGCTTTTGTTTCAGTTTTTATGAGCGCGCAAGCATGTTGATAGAAGAGCCACCATTCCAGTCAGCAGCGCCACTCCTAACTTCCTCACAGAGGGGGTACGGTGGCTAGTTTTCTTTCCCCATGGTCGCGCAATACGGCTCATCTGACAACGGTAATGCTGTGCTTCATTGCCACGGGTGCTCCGGGCCCAAAAATCTTCGGCCGCCCGTTCACAGCAGCGTTTTACCTTCGTGCCGAAACGATGGAAGTTTTCGAACGAGTCGTTCGGTGCCGCAGTGGCGACTATCCAGCGTGAACAAATTTTAACATGCAAAGCCAAAGACCGAGGGTTTCGCCGGCCAAAGTCAGGACGTTTTACGGCGCTTGCGGCATACGCGACTGAACTACCCTTCGTTTCGCGAACGAAGTTGTGAAGGGCTTGACAGTTTTCTCATGTGTTTTTCTACGTGCGGAGATGACATAATCTCCTTTAATATCAGCATGCGCTCGCTTTTGAACATCGTGCAGGATGCGGAGGCACTTGGAAAGGTACGATGTAGTGACCATTGGATGGTAAAGTCTCGAATTCACCTAGACATGAGGAAGGAGTGGCAGCAATTGGTAATCGAGAAGCCAGTGAATCAACGAATTAGCGCAAAGAGGGAAAGTACAAGAATTCAGAATCTTGCTCCAGAACAGATGCTCGGAACACGTAGGGTCCTGAGACAGGACGCTGGCAAGTTCTCCCAGGAGCCGAAACTCATTATGAAACGTCACAGCATAAAAGCCTCGAACACAACAGAAAACATACAACTGGCAGAACTTTCGAATCTAACAGGCGTAAGGTTGTCGACACAAGAAGGTATAATGTGCAGACGTAGCATAAAATCGGCGAAGAGAAAACTACGTTCAGGCAAAAAAAAAAAAACAGATGTGTGCACCCTAGAGGCAGGGAAGGCAATGTCACTGGTTCACCTCAAGTGCCTTGAAATCGTTCATTAAAAAGTAAATTAACAATTTTTCTTAAATATTCACTTCAAGGACACTTTACCTGCAGCAAAGTGTTTCGCCTATTTAGAGTTCGTACGCAAAAACGACAGGAGCCTCACTGTCGTCGGATTTTCACAAAAAATCTCCTTTGTCTAAAAACACCCCGTAGAACTCGTTATTATCAAAGACTGTCTCATGCACTCCTCCTCTCCCGCGGTTGACACAGATCCCGACCTCAAGAAGGCACTAAATGAGCCAGAGTGAAGTTGTAGTCGTCCGTCGGTGTCTCGGTGTCGCGGCTTCTGACCACATTTAAAATGGCTTGAACTACTCAGCGGAATGCTGCATTTCCTCGATATCTGGTGACGTTGAAACTTATGGGCGCATTGGCCGCATGGTGGCGTCACTGCGAAAACGCGGACTGCACTGTGCATTGTCTTGTCTCCTCTTCGTGGATGCGTAGTAGAAAGCCACAACGGTAGACTGCGACCAATTGTGATCCGTATAATCGACTAGAAAAGCGCAGTCGTCTGCGAGAAACTGCCACCGCTACGGCGCAAGTAATTTTGCTCGATAAAAACGATTCCGGCACCTCGCCATGCAATGCCGCAGCGTGGCCAAGCGTAAGGAAGACAGCGCTCTTTCGGCGAGTGCGGGAGAAACCAGAGCCAGTAGCAAAATAAAGCGAGCTCTCAAAGCTCTGTGTGGAGCGTGCATTTTTAACGCGAGAGTGTTTTACGCAGTGGTCCACCATGACTTCACAGACGTCATTTCTGTCACGGAAGTGACGTCGGTAAAGTTCACACGAACAGATGACGAAGAAAAACAAGAAGAAAATGTGTATATGATTCAGTGACCCGGAGTCGAACCCAGGGCGATAGGTGCCGGCCGCACGGAAAGTGAACTATCAAACAAACGCATTATCTTGTTCGATTTCTTCTTGTTACAAATATCTGTTTATTTAGGGAGGAAAGGTTGAGGGATTCGAGGAGGCATTCGATAGGCGGGAAGGCGGCTTCTTGGAAGGTAGGTGTTGCCTGGCATCCTCTTCTAAAAAATATAGCATATTCAGTAGAAGTTGCTGCGAGGGGCCAGTTGGGATTCTTTAGGTCGCTGTGTGGTCACTCACACTGTGATTTGTGAGGACGCTTTAGGTACCTATGAAGCCTTGCGGAAGGAAGCGTTTTAATTTCGTTTTTTTGTTTTTTTTATTTTGAATGCAGAAAAAACGAGCAGATATCGTCGAGAGCATCAACGACGACCTTGACGTGAGCGAATTTCTGTTTGTTTTATTTTCACTATACCTCTCGTTAGAGACAAAGGTGGTAGTGAAATCGTAAAACGCGAAGGGCTATCGTTCCACCTTTAGGTCAAGTTGTTAGAGGTACCTTGAAAAGGTTCCCATGATCAAAGAGCGTACAATATCTGAAGCATGCTTGAACACATAGCGAGGTTATTCATTCACATGCGGCTGTCTACCCTGTTTTCTGACGAAACTGCTGGCTGTTCCACCAGTCTCGGTTCTTGCAATAGAAGGTCGTACGTAAGGGGATGAGAGATGAAGAGTTTCGCATCACTGCAATGATGTCAACCTTAGCTCGCTGACGCAATATATGGAGCAATTCCTTATCGAGGTGCGTGTTTGGGCTAGTTGGTATTCCATTTCAACAGCTAAATAGCGCAAACTTCAGGGACGAAAGACAGGAGAATGCGACACACACAAGCGCTTTTAGCGCTTGTGTGTGTCGCTTGTGTTTGTCGCATTCTCCCGTCTTTCGTCCCTGAAGTTTGCGCTATTTAGCTGTTGAAATCCTTATCGCCTGGTTTTATATTTACGCAGATTTGAGCCTTTTGAATGGCATTGAGCCTATTAAAAGCGGGTCATTACGGGGCAATGCAAGCTAAGCCAGGTGTTCAGTAAACGTGTTTCCTTATTAAAGACCATGACTCGTATCACAAAGCGTCCTTATGCTAAAATTTTCGTAAGATAATTCCCAGCCAATCACAATGTGGTCATATTAGCGAAGTCGGCTGAGCAATAGGAAAACGCATTTACGAAAGACAAGTTTTTGTGAATTCGGCCCCATGGCTTTGTGGACCTTTCTACCTGTAATATCTAGCCAGGTATGATGTGGGATGTCCACTTTCTACCAAAACAAGCAAGCGAATGCAAGACATCGAGACAATAAAAACCAAACTCACCGAAGAGCCAAGATTTGAACAAAGGAACGAAACAAAATAAGAACAAAAAAATATAAGTTCATTACGAAGAGCAAAGAGAATTAAAAACGAGATATAGGGCCTGGCGGCCAAACTTCAAAAAAGTCTAAATAATGCAACTTTGGCACCTCTTCAGCTTCAATAAAATAACTCAGTTTATTCATTTTCTTTTTTTTTTTTTTGAAGGACTTCACGACTGAGGTCGCAGAGCTCCCGACCACAACAGCAAGCGGACACGTCAGTCGAAGATGGGGCTCTTTTTCAAGCGGGCCACCAAGCACACCAGACCGACGGGCCGCTTCAATTTTACTGACCAAGAATATGACACCACTTGATTACGCGCTGTATATTACGCCTTTAATTGTTTTGAAGTTACACACTTTCTTGTAAATATCATTTAGAATAGATCGACCCAACGGCTTTAGTAATAAATGCTCACACACCGGCCAGAGCGCTAAGTTTAAAGTGCGAACCAAGGTCCATGAATTGCCCTTTGCGCTCTGTTTATTGCAGCATAAAAGAGGATTTTCGCCTTTTGTGAAGCGTAATTTGCAACATCTTCTTTTATTCAATCATTTCGTAATAAATATCCGCATGACATAAAATCCTCTAATGGTACTTGTATGACGGGAAAAATACCTTCAATCATTAATCTAGAGGTGGTAGTTCAAGGTTTGTAGGCAGACAGGCTACCACATTTGGATAACATAAGCTTACACTGAAACATGAAGTTAATGGACCCTCTCCTCTCTCTCTCTCAAGTCTATGGAAAGCCAAAATAATTATTTGTAGGCTTTCTTCGTTAGAGACAACCCGAAGTGAAGCTGATTCTCCGCAACAAAATTCAGCTGGCTGAATAAACAAAAAGAAACAAAAAACAAAAAACAATGATGTTCTGGGGGACCGTTTTCTCGCGATAGCGAAAAATGAGATGGAACCACAACAAGACGTGGCGCCGGCTTTGAACACCTCAAAATGCGGGCCACAATTTCAGCTTGCGGGTCAAAATGACTCGGACGTCTATTAACTGGAAAGGCGGGCATCGGACGTGGCTCTCCAAAGCCATTTTATGGATATTGAATTAGAACTTCACCAGGACTGTCGTTCTTGCAGGTTCTTTTTTTTTTTTTTTACAATGGAGCGGATACTGTAAACACGATAGGCATTGTGACGTGTGTCAGTGGATTGTTTGTGTACAAGAAGCAGCGGACTTACACCACATTACCACAATAAAAATGGTACAGAAGCTGGATGAATCCATATCCCACCTTATTGTTTACGCTTGCAGATTGACGCCAATTAATTTCTCGATGTTTATACCCATCGAACACAATTAATCGGATAAATTTGCAGTGTTCATCTTGTTACGCTCATTTGACCCTGACAAGATACAGGAAGCAAAGCTGTTGTTCCGGAAACTTATGAGTTTGTCTATGAGCCCTCACTTTCGTACTGCCCTATATTTTGGGATATTTTCTTTCTGTAAAAGTCGTCCATATGAAACTCCGAACTTGACTTCCCTGTTCTGGTTTTTTCTGAGAGGCGGTTGTGGGAGGGGGTCGGGTCTGATTAGGTACAGACTACGATTTTCTTTCCGGCAGTGTCTCCTGCCACCGGGTGGCAGGAGACGTTAGGTGGGCAAAGCGTTCGGTTCACCCATATAGCCGCTTAAAACCGGTTTGACTTGGCTTGAAGTGTATAAGTAGGTGGCGGCAGAGTAGCGTTCAGGCCCGTTTGTGTGGCTTGCGTGGTGAGTGTTGGCAGAGGAGGCACACTACTGTACTGGTGTCGATATTGAGCGATTGAGCGTGAACTGTGTACATTAACGAGAACTGTGTGTGTTGTAGAAGTCGTCGCAAGTCGTTGCCGCTTTTGCTGCGACGTCCTCCGGTTCAGTGGACCACTGCCAAATCTATAAGCAATGATAACGAGCTGTACGAGCATGAGATAAAGGCCATGTGTTACGTGATTTGTGAAATGTGTCTGTTTGACGCGCAGCTTGTACTGTGGCGTACGTGTATGTGTGGTAAGTGCGTGCTCTGCGTGGCCCGTTTGTGTGGCTTGCGTGGTGGGTGCTGGAAGGAAAGGCACGGCACTACGCACTACTGTACTGGTGTTGATATTGAGCGTGAACTGTGCGCATTAACGAGAACCGCCTCTGACCGTAGGGACGTGATCGCGTTGTGTATGTTGTAGAAGTCGTAGCAAGTCGTTGCCGCTTTCGTTCCTGCGATGTCCCCTGTTCAGTGGACCATTGCCAAATCTATAAGATATGATAACGAGCTGTACGAGCATGAGATAAAGGCCATGAGTTACGTGATTTGTGAATGTCTGTCTGACGCACAGCTTGTACTGTGGCGGACGTGTATGTGTGGTAAGTGCGTGCTTTGCGTGGATCGATCGCTTACAGTTGGAAAGTCATTGGGCGAAGTGTACTTGAACCATCACTTTTATTTAACGGTGCGCGGCTAGGGTTACTTCCAGACGTAACTGTAGCCGTCGCTATCGTTACGCCCAGACGTAACTGTAGCCACCGCTAGCGTTACGTCCATGGGGTCCACGGTGCAATTCTTCCTCCGTGGTTACGCGTCCTATGCGCAGACTAAAACAACTCCTTGCTGTTTGCAATCTACTCTGTCCCTGAGAATATTTGACGTAAGGGGTGGTCACCTTGTGGTCGGTGTGAAAGGTTAGACGTTTACACCTAGCCACTGTAACTCAATGGGCATTGAAACTCCCTCGGACATCCGAATAAAATCCGAACGTCCACCGTCCTAAGCAGTTGTCCAGGGGACATCCGATGGATATCATTGTCGGATTAAGTGTTTAAGTCCGTTTGCTTTTCTCCATCGGACGTCCTCGGGACATAATGTGCAGGATATATCGCCAGTCGCGTACGATTTTAACTTGTTTCGGGCTTTATTTGCGAACTTCTGATTTTCGGTACTTATGAATCAAGGATATGTCTTCGAGGGCCATCATGCAGGCGATAGGTCGAATTTTCCCCAAAGAAAATGTGATGTACATATTCACTACCCCTTTCAAATACTTAATTACAGCAGCCAAACCTATATATCGCTTTCAAAAACTCCTCGGTCCTTTTTTACAGCGCAGGAAAGCGCGCCACGCCCGAGAAAACCCGCATGCTGCCAGTATGGCCACCACGGGTGTTTATTGAATCGCCGCATCTGGCTCAGCGTCGAATTTCAGCACAGCACAAAAAACACGAGCATTTTCAGCGCAGCCTCAGAAACACTACGGTCTTTAGAATTATGTATCGATATATTTTCTATTAAAGGAACGCACCATCTAATACATACGTATTGATGTTGCGCCTCAGATATGCGCAATATTTGATTTTGATCGAGAATGTCACAAATATGAACCCGCTACCAGTTCAAGATGGTGGGCATTCAGAAAGCAGTTAAACTTTAGCAGGGTGGCTGAATATCGGTTGACAGACGCGGACATCAAAGTATCTGCGTTTAAGAAAGACTATCGTCTTTAATATTGACGATATGGCGTGCAAATAAGTCACGCCGAGGTGGCGACGCCTTTAAAACAAATTACACATATTTTGAAGCCGCAAATCTTGCTCGGTCGTTGCAGCGAGCGGAGCGAAGGTATGCGGTTGATCTGCGGGTTGCCACGCGCATTTTTCCCCTCCATGGCAATGGAAATATAAATACGATAAAAAAGAGCTCCTGCGTCCGTTGAACCTCCGAATATCCGACCTAGACACCCGTGGGACACCCGCTGGATTGCCAATTAGTGTGCGCCTTATCCGCCTCGTGCGCTGCTGCTTTGAAACGGACAGGTGGCGCCATCTACGGCAAAAGTGGCAAAACACAGATGTGCCGGTGGCGCCGGCTCACGGTTGACCGGTTCACCACTGCAAACTAGGTTAATGTCACCATGGCGGACCGCCTGCTAAACGTGCGCCGTCTTCTCGCACATGGTGCAAAGGCACACAGGTAAACGGTCGAAAAAGGCCACTTCTGTGCCTTGTTGTGTTGGAGATTGTGCCACAACAGCAGGGTATAAAAAACAGGGAGGCCGCAGGAAAGCTGCCGCTGGTGAAAGGTGATATTCTACCGCGATTCCGGGCCTGGAGGAAGTACGAATGCATGGCTGTCACAGAAGAGGACAGTGGATCAGGCTGTGCAACGAACAAGGTAGCGGCCGTTCTCTTTGTTGCTCTCTGGTAGATTTATTTTATACCCTAGATGTTTTCGTACGATGTGATCACCGTATTCCTTTCTTTTAGGCCGGAGAGGCAGCTTTGGCGTAGCCTGTGGACAAGGGGCGAGACTCGCATATGCAGCGCGCACTTCGTGGGGGCGAAACAAGAGTGTCTCCGCTGGACCCGAGACTCCCCTTGCACCCTTCTTATCTGCCAACGATATTTTCCGTCGTGCGGAACGGAAGAAGTACGCCCCGGCGAGGTTTAAACGTGAAAATAAACGAATCGTTAAGGCTCGCGTCCTACATTTAGAGAGCACACTGAAACACAACCGCAAAAACGCCCAAACCTATAGATGACAATGCGCGACCACAGAGCAAGGGTCCCACCAGATGCGCAACGCTGCACTCGCAGCTCGTCGGCTCGTCTGAGCCTGAGCTGAGCGCTTCGCGAACAGCCCTGCGCGCTGCTACGCTAACGAAAAAACAATATAAAAAAGCAGAGAGAGGTTAACTAACGACATTGCAGAGCGGTGGAAGCAAGAAGAGGTGTTCCATCGTCGGTGTGGTGTGTTGTCAACAGATGGCGCTAGTTTGTTTCTGCGCACACGGAATTGCAAACTTCAATCAAAATGCATGGGATCCTATGGGGCGTTGGGAGAGGGCACATCTTCCTTTCTCCTCGCTAGTCACCAGGGGAGCCGAGCGGTGGCGCCACCATACCGATGCACGAGGCGGATAGTCCAGCGGATGTCCGCTGTACGTCTATCGGCTATTCGCGGATGTCCACTGGACGCCCGCCGGAGTTTAAATGCCCATTGGGACGTTCAGCACGGCCGCTCGCTGAATTAAGCGGCCATACATTCAGCATCACTGTCGTATCACCGATTTACCGGCATCACTTGTGTATTGAGACGTGCGTGTTTGTTTTGCCAGATTGTTTCGGTATCAGCAGCTCTGCTGTCGAGACAGACCAGCTGACGCACTTTAGGAAGGCGTTAATTTCGGCCTCCGCCGGAGCCACGCTGCCTTCAGCCATCGTCTCGGGTGCTGCCTTTTCCTTAGCTTCGTTGAGGCGGTCAACCTCAGTTTGGGGCAATCACGGTTAGTGAAATAACTGCAGGTCTCCATCGAACCTGATGTAAGTACGGTTTGCGTGCCCGTGTTGATGTATCACACGTCCACTAGGTTACGTCCATACAATAACAATCAGTACAGCTGCCCCGCGTGTGTACACATAAATGTCGTCTTTAGACAGCCTCCTTCCGTCCAGTTATGTTAGTGCAGCCTACTTGGCCTACTCGCAACACATTGTTGCGAGATTGGGCTCACCGTCGCGGCGTTAGCAGTGTAGTATGGATGGACGGTCGGCGGCACATATCCAATTAAATGTTGCACATATCCAAGAAAGCGCGTTGACACATTAATGCACGAAGCCGTCCTAACGTTCCTATTGCGTGTGTGAGAAGTGCAATCCGCCAATCAATGGGGTACTGGCCTTCGGCGACAGTCGTGTTTTCCACTGTGCTCGATTTTTTTTTCTTGCTTTATTTGTACGTGCTTAGGTTGTGTTCTGCCCATACTACAATATAAATGGTGTTGTGCGACTGAACCAATATACTTCTTGCTGTAGCGGCAACAAAAAAAAAAAAGCCTGTATTTCTGTGTAATTATAGTCGAAGTGGAACTCTGTGCACTCTGCTTTTCTGTTTGCATGAATCCGTGTACCTCTCTAGAAGTGCGTGACTTGAGGTCTTTTTTACTGCTAACCGGCCTTTGCAGACTATAGTTCATGCTTGGTATCACAAGGATTTCTAAATCGCCAACACTTCACGAGATTGCGAACAGTCATTTACGAAAAGTCCTTAAACACAGTTCTCTCCCGACTGATTGGAAGATGGCATCGGTTGTTCCTATACATAAATCTGGCCCGCGCAACGTTATCAATAACTACCGCCCCATTTCACTCACTTCTGTGTGCTGCAAAATTCTTGAACACGTTTTATATACCGCCATTGTTAAGCATATAGATAGTAATTCTTTATTGAACTCAAACCAGCACGGATTTAGACATGAGCTATCGTGCGTCACACAACTGGTAGAGTTCACACATGTTTTAGCAGCAGCACTGGACGATAACTCTTCGGTTGATTGTATTTTTTTTCCTCGACTTTCAGAAAGCGTTCGACACCGTTTCGCACTACTTATTACTGCAAAAACTGTCCAGCTTGTGGAGATAGGTTTAGCACAAAGCTTACCCTACGAGGCGACCGTGAAAGGACGCGACGTTCTCCACTGCCGCAGCGAACAAAGACGCTACGGCCGGGTTCGTCGACTCCGGCACGGCGCAGAAAAGGCACTCGAGGCAGGATGTCAACAGACAACACGGGTTTATTAACCCAAGATGCAACACAGTACGACAGTCACGGGCTTGCAGGCCGTAAAGGCAACTCCGCAAGACCGATCGAGTACGCTTGCCAGCGGCGCTACGACTATCACACAAAGGGCAGCAGTCGAGCACACGAACGAGAAGCCGCCTGCTAGAGCAGCGCGTCAACCTCTCGTGCCAGCCTGAGAGCATCCCCCGCGGGCAAGCCCGCGCGAGACAGAAGCGAGCTCAAGGGGGAAGGGGGTTGTCACTGGCGGCCAATGAGAAGAGGCGTTGCGCAGTGACGTAAGCTAGCTTGGTGGCGTGAGCATGTGAGCCTGTCGAGGCATGCCCAGACGCGTGCCCGCGCGGGGCCAACATACGCGCTAGCTGGGGAACGAGGCGCCCAAAGGGAAGGACGCGCTCGATTCCCACAAGCTTTGACATTAATCCCCAAGTTATTGCATGGGTTGCTGAATATTTACGTGAGAGGCGACAATGCGTAGTTGTAAACGGCGAACAGTCTGCAATAACTGATGTTACGTCAGGGGTGCCTCAGGGATCAGTTCTGGGACCCCTTCTTTTCTGACTTTATATCAATGCGATTAACGAAAACGTACAATATCATATTAGGCTATTTGCAGACTGTTATAGCGTAGCAGAAGGATTAAAACGCTGGCCAGCGTCTGCTAGTGATCGGCACTTCGTGACGTCACTGTTGCTGGGGCATATAAGCTCGAACGGATTCACGCGGCAATAAACGCTCTGGTGTTCTGGACCTGTGTGCTGCGTCCAAGTTACTACATTGGCGACGAGGATGGGATGCGTCTGCTCGGGCCTGCCGAGCGTCGACTAGCCACCGGGAGCCGGCACGTATGGGATGCGTTCCTGCGACGTGAAAGCTGTTGGAGATCATGTCTGGACATTGCACCGGCCGTCTACCAACGCAGCAGGCGTCTGCAGGTGACGCGTAAGGCGTTTTCGCAAGTGGCAAATGGTGCGGGCCTGACAACGCAGCAACGGACGCTGAAACGTCGAGAAGGCTACAATACGATAAGTGCCTTTTGACTCTCATTTAGCTACAGCCATGTCGAGGTTGGGCAAGATAGAGGAGTTTGACGCCAAGGTTCAGACGTTCGATTCGTACTTGGAGCGTTTCGAGCACTTTGTCAGTGCGAATGACATAGCTCAAGAGAAGAAACTCTCAGTATTTTTGACAGTGATCGGGGCGGAAGCGTATGAAGTACTCAAGAATTTGGTTGTACCATCACTTCCTGGGGAGAAGACTTTTGATGAAGTCAAGGTTCTATTGAAAAACCCACTGACCTCCATTAAAAAGGCTGGACGGCGCATCCCCGCTCTGCGGGGCGGGCGCTTGTGAAGCCACCGGAAGGTGCCCTGTTTGTCCCGGAAGCCGGCGTCTTCTGTGCGTCTCAGTCGCGCAATTCAAATATTCTCGGGTAGCAGCTGTTGTTATGATCGTTTTTATTTTTTATTTTTTCAAACTCTGCGATTACGCCTCACTTTAGACGCCGACGAACGCTACACGAAAGATGACAGACGCCGTGCCGACACCGTCCGAATACGGCGGAGTGCTACAACGTACAACATGCGCAAAAAGTAATGCAACTTTGAGGTACTTACGCGTGAAATGTCTTCCCTGACGACTTTTCCGCTCGATTCGTACAGTTTACTGCGCTACAGGCAGGTATCTTTTTTAAAAAAGAAGAGAAAGCTCTCGTCCGGGACAAAAACGGCGGCTTCCGTGGCTTCACGCCCGCGTGCTCGATGCGCCATCCAGCTCCTCCTAGTGGAGATCAGTGGAAAAACCATTACAGCCCCCCGATATCAATTATAGCTGAGAGGTGCAGGTTTAACCGCAGGGTTCAGCTTGAGCACGAAAGTGTAGAAGACTTTATCATTGAGATAAAGCATTTGGCTCGGAAATGTGATTTTGGGTCCTTTCTTAAAGACGCTATGCGTGACAGGCTTGAGGCAGGAATCCGCAGCGAAGACATTCAAAGGGCTCTATTCACAGAAGAAAACCTGGGCTTTGAAAGTGCTTGCAAAATTGCTCTTGCGCGAGAGCTAGCAGTCAAGCAAACAGCAATACTGCAAGCAGGAGGGACAAACTCGGCTGTAAATGTCCTCAAATATGAAGTGAACCCGGCTACTCAAAAGAAAGATCAATGCAGCAGAATGAGAACAAAAGACCAAGTGTTGTTGTTGTGGTAAGGCGCATGACTTCAACAACTGCTGGTACAAGAACTATAAATGCAACCGGTGCTCTCAAGTAGGTCATCTGCAGAAAATGTGCCCAAGAAAGGCTCTACACAAAAGAACGCATATCGTGTCGGAATCATCCAGTGAAGATGAGCACACGATGTACGCGTGCCACGATTCATCTGGCAAGAAGAAGGGCTACATAGTTACCATGACCATAGAAGGAAACAGCGTTCCTATGCAAGTCGACACTGGTGCCGCGGTGTCTGTAGTCCCTGAAGAGGTGTATCGGTCGACTTTTCCGCACGTTAAATGTGAACCTACCACGGTTGTGCTGAAAACTTATACTGGTGAAAAGATTAATGTTTTGGGGGAGTGTCATGTAAAGGTGCAGTATGATGACCAGCAAGCTGTTTTACCGGCTGTTATTGTGCGTGAAGCTGAGCGAGCGAAGTTACCAGTTACCACTCTTCTAGGTAGGACATGGCTCGAGAAATTTCAGCTTGATTGGCAGTCGTTGTTCTCTTTAAGTATAGATGATAGAGTTGCTTCGCTACGAGAGAAGTACGCGGGGGTCTTTTCACCAACATTAGGCGCTATCAAAAACTATGAAGCGCAGATTGTCCTAAAACAAGGAGCTTCTCCTGTGTTTTGTAGAGCCCGGCCTGTGCCTTTTGCACTGCGTGAAGCAGTTGAAAAGCAGCTGGATGAACTGGAGAAAGACGGCGTGGTTACACGAGTGAGTCACAGTGACTGGGCTACTCCTTTGGTGGTAGTTCCAAAGAAAGAAGGTGATAAGCTACGGCTTTGTGGTGATTTTAAAGTCACTGTTAACCCTGTTCTTAAGATAGACCATTATCCATTGCCGCAACCAGAGGAGTTGTTCACATCAGTTTGTGAGGGAAAGGTATTTTGCGTGCTTGACTTGTCGTCAGCTTACCAACAAGTCGTGTTAAGCGAGGATTCAAGGCGAATCCTCACAGTTAACACTCACAAGGGGCTTTATCAATTTAATCGGCTTCCGTATGGTATTGCCAGTGCTCCAGCGCTGTTTCAGGCGCTCATGGATAAGGTGCTTATGGGAATAAAAAACGTGGGTTGCTACATCGACGATGTTATCATTGCAGGCAAAGACGTGAATGAGTGCTATAAAACATTAGACATAGTCTTGAAACGCCTGAGCGAGCACAATATTACTCTCAAGACGGAGAAATGCAAATTCTTTGAAAGCTCAGTGCGCTATCTGGGCCACCAGCTCAGCTCAGAAGGCATTTATCCTACTGAGGGGAAGGTTAAGGCCATAAAAGATGCTCCCCCGCCAAAAAACGTGACAGAACTCAAAGCATATTTAGGCTTGCTGAACTTTTACGGGAAGTTTATGAAAAACTTAGCAATGGTGGCAGAACCGTTGCACAAGTTGCTAAGAAAAGAGCAAAAGTGGATCTGGTCTAAAGAGTGTGGTAACGCTTTTGAAGCCACTAAACTACTGCTTATCAATAGTCGAGCGCTTACATACTTTGACGTTCGGAAACCACTGGCGCTACAGTGTGATGCTTCCGCGTACGGTGTTGGAGCCGTTATTTTTCATGTAATGCCAGACGGGCAAGAACGGCCAATTGCTTTTGCCTCACGAACTCTGACCCCAGCGGAGCGAAATTATGCTCAGTGTGAAAGGGAAGCGCTCGCGCTGATTTTTGGTCTTAAGAAATTTCAGCAAGTTTCTTTTGGTCGCCAGTTTGTACTTCTACAAACCGACCATCAGCCACTTCTTGGTATTCTTGGCCAGACAACCGACCCCCCCCCTACTGCGGCTAGACTACAGAGGTGGTCGTTAATACTGGCAGCTCATCAGTACACCTTAAAGTATCGAAAGGGCAGCGAAACCGAAGTAGCTGATGCGCTGTCAAGACTTCCTTTGAGCTGCGACTCAAAAGGAGATGAAGCCGAGTGTTTAGCTTGTTTTGAGTGTACGCCACTTACGGCGCATGGATGTGGCTAGAGCGACAGCCAGAGATGGCTATACTGTGCACTGTTTCGAGGGTACACCCTCTCGGATGGCCTGCGGACGTACAGAACATCTGCAAACCGTATTACATACGGCGTTTTGAGCTCTCGATTGAGCAAGAATGTGTGACCTGGGGGTCACGATAATTGTACCGGAGCAGTTGAGAATGTCGGTACTAGCCTTATTGCATGAGGATCATCCTGGCACCAGCGGAATGAAAATGCTGGCACGCAGTTTCGTCTGGTGGCCGGGACTAGACAAGTGTATTGAGAGTATGTCCGACAGTGCAGGGTGTGCCAGCGTGCACGCACAGCGGTTGAATTGGCTCCCCTACAGCCCTGGGCCATATCCTGCGAAGTGTTGGCAAAGACTTCATGTAGACTTTGCATCAAAGGGCCAACACAACTTTCTGGTTTTTGGGTCGATGCCTATTCTAAGTGGATTGAAGTTTGGGTGATGTCTTCAATGACGTTCGCAAACAATACGCAGGCTGCGCAGTGTTTTTTTTCGGCGTACGGCTTCCCGGAAGAAATTGTTAGTGATAATGGGCCACAGTTTACTTCACAAGAGTTTGCCGACTTTATGGCAAAGAATAATATAAAACACACAAGGACACCGCCCTACCACGCAAGTTCTAATGGGGGCTGCCGAACGCCTAGTACAAACGACTAAACAAGTGTTACTGAAACAGGTGCTTGCTCAATCTGAAACCAGGGAAAAGAATCGCTGCAGGAGGGAATAGATAGTTTTCTTATGTCATACCGCAATACACCGCATACGCTTACAGGTAAGACGCCAGCCGAGCTCTTCCTGAAGCGGCAGCCTAGAGTGAAGTTAACCTTCCTGAAACCGGACTTTGTGAGTGATATGGTGAGCAAACAAGTCCGCGTTAAAGTAAGATCGGACACCAAAAGAGGTGGTGAACGTGTGTTTGTAGTGGGAGAGAGAGTGTGGGTGAAGTGTGTGCGCGGCGAGATTTCTTCCTGGGAAGAGGGCATAGTGACGCAAGTGGTTAGCCCCGTGACCTATCTTGTGCGTGTGGCTGAACAAGTGCGATTCGTTCACGTTGACCATTTGCGCCCATCATTCGCTGGCCCAGAAGCAGGTATGCGGTTGCCTGCTCCTGCTACTGATCCACCGCCAATTGACCCTTTGATCGAGAACAACCCTTTATGCCTACAACACCACCACCGCCAGAGATGGCGACAAAGCCGTTTGTTGAGCCACAGATGCCTCGACCAGTTGGTTCACCACCATCACTGTCTTCGAGCACCGCTGCAACAACTTCGAGGGTTCCCAGCCCGACTCTCCAGCCCCTTTTGCCACATCACTCGCCGCCAAGTGGTCCTCATCTGGATACCACAGCTGCAGATGCATCTCCCGTGCCTTTGAGGCGAAGTGCTCGGGAGCGTCGTCAGCCGAACTGGTTTAAGCATTCTGACTATGAGTGATGTGTATTTTCTTATTTCTTTTGGATTAAGTGGGGAGGATTGTTATAGCGTAGCAGAAGTATTAAAACGCTGGCCAGCGTCCTGCTAGTGATCGGCACTTCGTGACGTCACTGTTGCTGGGGCATATAAGCTCGAACGGATTCACGCGGCAATAAACGCTCTGGTGTTCTGGACCTGTGTGCTGCGTCCAAGTTACTACACAGACGACTGCATATTATATCGCAAAATTACCTCTGAAACTGACTGATCTGTGATCCAAAACGACTTATGTGCGATACACGCATGGTATGAGCGATGGAAATGAAACTGAAGCTTAAGAAAACGGTGTGCATGAGGCTGACCAGAAAAAAAAAGTCCAAGTGAATTCGAATACACAATAAACTGCTCACCGGTAAAAATGGTGAGCGAATACAAATACCTAGGCGTTACTTTTGCCCCTCTTTATCATGGAGTCGGCATGTGGATTATACCGTAGGTAAAGCTTGTCGGAGTTTGGGATTTTTGCGACGAAATACACGTGCATTTCCACAGCAAACCCGGGAGTGATTATATAAAACATACGTAAGATCAGTGCTGGAATACGCGGGCTGCGTGTGGGACCCTTCAACAGCATCAAATAAAGAAAGATTAGAAAAAGTTCAGTCCATTGCGGCAAGATATGTGCTTAATATACCCATGTATGACAGACAGTTTAGTGCAACGGAATCTAAGGCGATATTAAAATGGAAGTCTTTGCAGCATGCGAAGAGCGTCATTTCGACTGAAGCTATTACACAGCATATATTATTTTCATACTCGAATTCCCCGTGACGTATACATTAACCGGCCTCACTACACATCAGCACGCAAAGATCACGAACGCAAGATAAGAGAATATAAATGCAATACATCGTCCCTCAGCAACTCTTTTTTTCCCAGAACTATCAGTCAGTGGAATCGATTTCCTTCCACAATTGTAGGAATTTCGTCTAATGACGCATTCTTTTCTGCAGTAAAAATGATTGAATCTTTTGACCACTGAGCCTTAAAAGAAATCATGCGTACGCCTGGTAATCACCATGATCTATACTGTATCCCATTTGCAAACTGTGTTGTTTTCTTTTAGTGCTTCCTTTGCATCTTGTGCTGTACTATATATTTACGTAACACTGCCGCGCTTTGTTGTAATTACTGTTCGCATTGCCATTAACTATTATCACTGTGAATTCTGTTTATTTTAGATTGTTTTCCCAATGTATACGACATTTTTGATGTAGCTGTGTTCGACGCAGCTGTGCACGTTTGTGTCGGCGTAGAATAATCTACATTTTCATTTGCACCTGCAACTTTCATGTTTGTTCTTCTGTACACCCCTCCCCCCCCCCCCCCCACTGTAATGCCTGTATGGGCGCTATGGGTACTAAATAAATAAAATAAAATAATAATTGTGTCTCCAAAATTCTGCATTCACACCTCCATACCGACACGTGCATGCACTCAATTATTAAAAATATATAACAGCGCTTTTTTAAACACAAGACGAAGGAAAGAAGAGACGTATGGGTCCCTCCATTCCTTCGTCTTGTGTTTAAAAAAGCGCTGCTTTATATTTTTACCATGGAACCTCACCTACTCGCCCAATTTGCGTGTCTTCCTGACTTATTAGTCTGCATACAAGCCTTGGAAATTGAAATGCTTGTTTATATCGTGCAGACATGCGTATACAAGCATTTGATGCTGTCAGGGGCGTAGCCAGAAATTTTTTTCGGGGGGGGGGGTTTCAACCTTACTTTATGTACGTTCGTGCGTGCGTTTGTATGTGTGCGTGCATATATACGCAAGCAAAACTGAAAAATTTCGGGGGGGGGGTTTGAACCCCCCGAATCCCCCCCCCCCCCTTGGCTACGCCCCTGGATGCTGTGCTAACACAACGGAATAGGCTGCCCTCTGAGGACGCGCGCAGGACGTTCGCACACTAGCGAACACGGTGTGGCTAGCAGACGACGCAGGGAGCCATAATCAGCTGCTAAAGTTACGTCCACCGTGTGATTCACAATGCGCACTTAAGTTTAATAATTGTCTTGCCAGTCTCAGTGGTTGGCTCGTGTCACTGGGACGCTGTCGCTTCGCGGTGCGCCGTCGTCGCTCCACTATTTTGCTCGAGTGGCTCGTGTCACTACAGCAAGAGTACGGAGCGCCAATGACGTGGGCTGGGGCGTCCATAAACAAAACATATTACGGCGCCCGTGGAGCACTTAATAAAAAAAAAGAGAGAGAAGGACAACAGCGAGGTTCGAACCAACGTCCTCGCAGATCCGAGCACGACACGTACTAGCCCGCTGCGCCACTAGAGCCGATCGGTTCGGTGCGTCTAATCTCACGCTGGGCGTAACTTTAAGACTTGTTATTCTTACGTCCAGACGTAACCGCAACGGCTCCTATAGTTACGTCTAGACGTAACGCTAGACACTCCGTTCTTCCTTTCCATCATGAACCAATTATTACAGACATTCACAAATCGCATAACACGTGGCCTTTATCTCACGCTCGTTATCGTTGGTTATAGATTTGGCGGCGGTCCACTGAACACGGGGACATCGCAGAAAAAAAAGCGGCAACGACTTGCACATGACTAACTTTCTACAACACTCTGCACAACGCGACCACGTCCCCACGGTTACACCACGGCCAGAGGCGGTTCTCGCGCACACAGTTCACGCTCAAAGCCAACACCAGTAGTGCCTTCTCTGCCAACACCCATGGCCAACACCCACCACACCACGCAGAAATAAACGGCGGCCTGAACGCTACTCTGCCGCCACCTACTTGTACACTTCAAGCCAAGTCAAGCCGGTTTTAAGCGGCTATATGGGTGAACCGAACGCTTTACCCCACCTACCGTCTCCTGCCACCCGCGCGCAGGAGACGCGGCCTTTCTTTCCTGCCAAAGTTGTAAATAACGACAAGTGTTCATAGTTTGGCCAAGATAAATGTAGCTGGTAGCGAAGCTTCTGCCCATACGTGCAGAAAATGGCTGCTCATGGGGCTTAGAGCCATCTTTGTGAGGAGGGAACACTTCCGTCGGAATAAAAAAAAATAAAAGGGATGTGACCCAATATCCGGTAACAAATTGACGTCAATTTGTTCGCACTAGCGCGAAGTTTGACCGAAAGACATTGCGCGCAGTTTGCGCTAAGTTGCGCAAAGCTTGGCACGGCGATGCACGCACCAGTCACGTCTCGTACTCCTCGTCGATCGGCACGACTAGCTTCGAGATGCGCGGCTTCCTCCTCGGGAGCGGTGGTTGCGCGCGATACCTCCGTCGGTGGGCTTGGCTTAGCTACTGCGCACGCGCGGCTTGGCCAGGTGGTGCGGTATCTGGTCGCTGGACGACGCGGTGCTTGCTTCCTCTTTCTTTCTATCTTTTTTCCTGTTTCCATTTCTTTCTCTCTCTTTCGTTGATGTTCTCTGTCTCTCTAGCTTTTTCTTTCTGCGTTTCTTTCTCTCTGTTGCTCCCTTTCTCCATCTTTCTGTGCTACACTTTACTCTCTCCCCTCCTTCTTTCCCCCATCCTCACCGTCGCATCTCTCCTCCTCACGCTCAATTCCCTCTCCCGCCCTCTTGCTACACTATACAATACAAGGCTTCACTATGCTCTGAGAACTTCGGATCGAGGGTACGCAGGTTCGAATCCCGCCTCGTGCAAAAATTTTCTTCGGCAAGAATATTGTCTTCATAGCTTTCCGTCTTTGTGCTTGTTCCTCTCTTTCTTTCTTTCTCTCTCTCTCTGTACTCGTTCTCAGGTAGCCGCACAGTGGCACATACCCATTACCGTGATGATTGTTTTCTGCGATCGACTCACAAAGAACGATTTGCTAAACAGCTTCGCTGTTTGAACAGTTTTCATAGGCCCCTGATCTCTAAGGACTCGCGCCATTGCCATTCGAGGCTAGCCCTTGGCGAGCATACGCGTGCGCAGGGTTCCCCATCAGGGGGGGGGGGGCAAAGGTTCATCGCAGCGGCCCCCCACACCCTACTAAGTCAATGTATGGAACAGATTGTGCGCCCCCCTCCCCTCTTAGGTGATTAGGGGGGGGGGCTGCCCCCCCCCCCCCCCGTGAGCACGCCTATGGTTGTCCGTAAAATAAGATTCTCAAGGAGCTGTAGTCGCACGGAACGCTGTTACGCGGGGTCCGGCGACACGGCCGTGTAGCTTGGTTCCCCCTCTCATAGTCGCCGCCTAGGCTAGCTGTCTGCGACGCTCAGTCTTGGCTTCGCACCCGTCTGGGATGGAGCTCCCACTCGCTTTTCCCACCAGGTGCGAATCACGCTCTGCGATTCGTTTTCGTTTTGTTCTTTGCAAAAAAAAATACTGCGCCGGTGGACATGCATGCATTCCCAACTACGCGAAGACTGCGGGCAAAAGTGTATAAGTGTATGCGCAAATGGTGCAGAGAATTCAAACACGGATGTACAGACGTCCGTGGGCAACAGCGTTCTGAACGGCCGTCGGTTTCAGACGAAACGATTGCGAAAGTGGAAGGAAGAACGCTTAAAGACCGAAGCGTAACGTTTCGGGTGTTCTACGAGATGATTGCTGATATCAGCAAGACCTGCACTGAAAAAATTTTCAGACTATTAAAGGTATGCCAAGGTTTGTGCAAGGTGGGTTCCCAGAATGCTTACGGAAGACAACGAACGGCAACGTGCTCAAGCGACCCACGAATTTCTTCAGGCCAACGAAACCATTGGCCAGAAATTTGTGGACTCTACTCTCACTAGGGACGAGACATGGGTCCACTACAAGACACGGGAAGTAAAGCAATAATATAATCAGTGGAAACAGCCAGAGTCGCTGAATCCGCGGAAGCTCAAACAAACACTGTCTGCTGGCATAGTGATGACGAGCGTCCTTTGGGACAGGAAGGGGTTATTGTGTGAATTCGTGTCGGTACGACAATCAATGCGGACCGCTACTGTGAGACGCTGAAGAAGCTTGGCGGCGCGATTCGAAAGAAGAGGAGAGGTATGCTCACAAAGGGAATGCGTTCGCGTCAGGACAACACCTGTCCGCACATCGCCCGTGTAACGAACGATCTCATCAACAGCTTTGCATAGGATGCTGTCACACACCCGCCCTACAGCCAAGATATATCCCCAAGTGACTAGCATCGCTTCCCTGAACAGAAACAAAAGGAAAGGTACCTGGTTAGGACGCATTTCAGAACAAGATAGGAGCTGAAAGAGGTTTCAAGCTACATTCGCGGGCGCGGCGGGAGAGTTCTACGATTCGGGCATAAAAAAAAAGTACACCGCGTGCAAATATGCACTTATCTCAAGGGCGATAATGTAGAAAAATAGGGGAAGGTCCAATCATTGCAAGAATGTAGTATTCAATGTCAGTAACCATGCTTCTCATTGTGAAAAATTATTAGGAACCTTATTTTACGGACAACCCTCGTATATTCTCTACTTCAATGTACGCTAAATTTCAGATCGCGTAAACAGCGCATACAAAAAGCGCTGTATGACCGCCGCTGTGAAACACCATTTATTCGAAGCTGGAGGGACAGCTTCAAATTCTGGCCACGGCGGCAGCATTTCCACGAAGGTGAGATGGGGGGCAGGGGAAAAATTCCGGTAGCTCCCACGCACTGTGGGAATCGACGCTATGCGATGCAGAAACCATGAACCTGGCTATGACAATTTGTTGATTGCCTCAAATTATTCGCGAATAGCTTACGTGAAAGCGCGAACGTCCCGCCAAGCGAGTTAAAGAGAGCCTACGGTGCTTTGGAAGCGAAGCGCGATCAATTTTATCAAAAGTTGGCGTAGTGTAAACAGACTTGAGTTGAACGAAAGTTCACACTCCACTCCCAATTGCAGTCACGTAGAAAGACGCCAGAAACATCTGGCGTCTTTCGTTAAGCAGCTGGCGTCTTTTCGTTTTGCTTTGAGAAACATCTGGCGTCTTTTCGTTTTGCTTTTAGAAAACATCTGGCGTCTTTCGTTGGTTTATTTCATCAATCAACGGCGTTTTGAACAAAATTTTTATTGTTTAATCATGCACAGGAGAAATCTCACCAGGCACTACCTTGGAGGTAAACAATGGCTGCTAATGCGAATGAGAGGCAGAAGAAGTCGGCTTTTAGCTAACACTTACACTTCTACTTCTACTAACGTTTCCTACTGGAACATGCCAATGGCTGCTAATGGGGAATGAGAGACAGAAGAATTCGGCTTTTAGTTAACGCGCACGCTGCGAATCTTTTATTGTTCAACAACGCACAGGAGAAATCTCCCACCGGCACCACCTTGGAGGTCAAGATCTGGTACTAGCGTTAAGACTGGTTACGCACTACGACGGGGACGAACGGGTGCCGCTTTAAGGAGCTTCGTTCCTAATAAGGCTTCATTTAACAGCTAGCGCGCTGAAAACGACTGTTACATTCATTACAATAGTGTTCAGCGAAAATAAAGTAATCCTACGGTAATCACATGTGCTTTCGGTTTTAATTTTTACCTGCACTGCAATCGTCATCACGTCCACCAACCAGTGTTGTGGGCAAGTTTCACGCCAATGGAAGAAGACCGAACGCAGATCGAAAAATTCTGTGTTAAAAATTTCTACTCACTTTCCAGAGAAACCGTTGCAAGGTTGGACACTTCAGACGGTACGCTTTCCATTGCGCTACAAAACAGAAAAGCGATAAAGGACGGTAGACAGTCCCTTTAAGAATTCCCCCTACTGTTCCAATGGAAACACTTGAAATAGCTAGGGAAGGCGTATTTCAAAAACTACTCAAATTAGATGCGACAAAATCAAGCGGTCCAGACGATATACCAACTGCATTCATCAAGCGATATGCAGAATGGATGTCGCATTATCTGACTATCATCTTTCAAAAAACATATACAACACACTCACTGCCACAAGATAGGCGCACCGCATTTGTCATTCCTGTATTTAACGGAGGCAACCGAAAACAGACAACAAATTACCGTCCAGTGTCACTTCAGTTACTTGCAAAGTGTTCGGACATATAATAGCAAAACATATACTCAGGTTTCTAGATCAGAACACTTTGCTGTGCCCTTATCAACATGGCTTCAGGACCGGGTTATCGACCGTGACACAGTTAATAGTATAAAGAGAGTTATTAGCGGCGACGATACACGACGATACAGCGACAGTCAAGGCGGGGCCGACTCTCAGCGCGAGCTGCGTTCTCTTCGAAAAGAGCCGAAGAGGGCGACCCACTAGAAGGTGCTCGAGAGGACGACCCATTACCAAGTTCGAACGCTTCGCTACAATTACCCCGGGTACGAAAAGGGAGCCACCTGGCGACCTAGCAACTAGTCATTATGACGGGGTCGGGGTAGGGCTTCAGGCGCTCCACGTTGATAATGGCGGTCTTGAAGTCGGACCACGTCGTAAAATCGGATGCGTGGTTGTTGTACCACAGGCCCGCCACACCCGCGACGTAGAAAACCAGGTTAGTCAATTTTCCTGCCTCGTCCCATTTATTGGGGACACTCACGCGCTCGTAAATCGCGAGCCAGTCCTCCACGTCGGTACCATCGGAGCCTGTGAAGACGGGAGGGTCGCGAATACGAGGGACACCAGGACATGAGGTCGGTGCGGGCGGGGCCGTTTGCTGAGAGGCGTCTTGAGGCATGATAGGTGGCAGGGTACGGGATCGAAGAGCCAGGGGCATCGAATGAGGGCCGAAGTTGTTGTGAAGGCCCAGCACTCAGCACTGTGAAGCACTGTGAAGGCCCAGCGGAGGTACGGGGATCGATACCCCGCACCTCCACCAAATTACAAAGAGGTTTATTAGCGGCGACGATACTCGACGATACAGCGACAGTCAAGGCGGGGCCGACTCTCAGCGCGAGCTGCGTTCTCTTCGAAAAGAGCCGAAGAGGGCCACCCACTAGAAGGTGCTCGAGAGGACGACCCATTACCAAGTTCGAAGGCTTCGCTACAATAGAAACAATTCATGATTTTGCGGGTGCTGTTGTTATAAGAGAACAGGTTGATGTGGTTTGCGTGGATTTTGCGAAGGCGTTCGATAAAGTACCCCATGTCCAATTAATCTTCAAATTACTTAATGCAGGAATACATGAACTCGTAATAAATTGAATTGAAGCATATTTAACAAACCGTACGCAGGTAGTTAAATTGGATGGCCATGAATCAGATCCTTTAGCTGTACTTTCAGCAGTGCCCCAAGGCTCAGTATCCGCACCACTATTGCTTCTCCTCTATATCCATGACATCAGTAGCGTGGCGGCAGAAGAGGGTGTCCAGGTTAAACTTTTCGCAGACGACTGCTTAATCTATGCCACAATTACCAAACTAGACGACCAACTCAAAGTTAAGAATTGTTTGAAGAATTTAGATAATTGGTGTAGGAAATGGAAAATCTCAATATATTATCATAAATCTACATTACACACATCAGCAAAAAAAAATTATCCATTCCTTTTCGTACAGCATTGGTGGACACTTGTTGGTGAATGCGCACCAGTTCAAGTATCTCATGCACATGCACATTTGTAGCTCTGTCCGACGTACATGAAAAGCGCAAAAGAGCCCGCATTTGCTCTGCAAATGAATATTCCAGATCTGTTGCCTGTGTACGCCTATGATTTGTAGCAAAAATAAGGAAGTTTCGGCGTCAATGGGCAATGCTTTCCTTATTTTTTTTATTTGCCGCTGAGGTAACTTCGATGTTTTAAAAATCGGAAGAAGTCAGGGCACGATCTCTACAGATAATGTTTATAATGTGAATTTTATCAGAATTCACGAGATGATGAGAATTCAGAATTGTACAATGATTTGTGTTTATAATTGCAGTGCATGACTAAGTAATACTGCGGTGAATCTGTACCTTTTACCAACGTATGAAGACATAGGCGTGCGCAGGATTTTCCATTAGGGGGGTCGAAGCTTCCCCGCAGCGCCCTCCCCCCCCCCCCTTTCTACCGACTCATTTCCACTGATGTCCTTGCGGTCATAATGAAGTGCAGAGACTAGGTATGGTTATAAAACGTTTATTTCAATAACATTGAATTCTTACATATACAAAATATTATTCAGCAGTTGTTTTCAGTTTCTTCTGTAACGTCAGCAAAGAGAGGCAGTCTTTGCGCAGCTGAGGCATCAATGTCACAACGCACGTACAAATAATTTCTATTCTTTATAAACCACAAAACGATATAGATCTGCCTCTTTTAACTGCAGAAAATACTTAAAAATATTACCTTAACGTGACTCGACTATTACAGGCAAATCAGTCTACAAACAGGGCAAACGCATGAGTGCACTTTCAATCGTGCAGACAACGAAAAACGCAACCCAAAACACAACGTCAAGGCAATTGCGCTTAAAAGCACGACAATATACCGCAAAGTCAAAATTACGGGAAACAGCAAGTTACAATTTTAGTAATTAACGAACACCAACGCTGTGATATGTCTCCTTTTGATCATGCAAATGCACAGATGAAACTCTTACTTTTTGGCGCGTGGTGAAGAGCACGTATTAGAAACAAGGGCTATAAATACTTTCTTTTCGCGCAAGATAGCGCATGCGCATTTTTTCATGCTCAACAAACATTATATAAACAAGCTAACCAATATCTTATGTGGTGAAAAAAAATGCGTTCTCACTAGATTACTAAAATACGTAGCAGTAGGGAAATATATTTCTCTCCGCCACGCGCGAAAGGTCTAAAGCAGAAATCTACGCGATTTTGTCGCGAACTGCCTCAGGACCGACTCAGAACTAGTTGACAATGCAATCTGTTCCTCAACGAACGGTAAAAGCAGCCACCGAAGCCAGTCATGGCTCATAGTTGACCTAAGCTTTGTTTTCACAATGGCGAGCTTTGAAAACGTCCGCTCGCATGAGCAGCTAGTGACAGGGACAACTGAAAAGCCTTTAGGTACTTTAAAAAAGTCCCTATAAACTAATGCTCCTAGGCCGTTTCCTTTCAAAGCCATTCATTACAGTCGCCAAACTTTGCGTGCTGTATGCCAACCTGTGCTTTCAGTAATCGGAGCTCAGCCCGCAAACTCTCAGGCTCCACGTCAAAATATTTAGTCACAACGTCTAAGTCCTCGTCACTGGCTGTTAGTCGCAGAATATTTATTATCGCAGATATGAGAACGACGATCTCCTGCGTGAATCCGGCCTCGATTCCTTCAAGGAAAGCATCGATCATGGGGTAAAAAACGCTGACGCGGAGCTCTTCCTCCTTCGTATCGTGAAAAAACTGACTGGCGTAGTTCATGTCAGCGCGTCTAGACACCTTCCTCTGCTTCACATCAAGATGCCGCGTGTCTGGCATATCTGTGTGGCACCTCGAAGCATCTTGGTAAAAACACTCTCGTCCAGCCTCATTTCTTTGAGTGCTTCTTGGAGACTCCTTACTTCCTGGAACGCAGTAAGAAGATTTCTTTTTGGATCCTGGAGCGTGCGGCTAACCTTGAGTACCATCTGCAGCACAGGATGGGCCATTTCCATACAGAATGGAAATTCGAAGCTTTCCAGTTGTACAAGAAGTCCTTTTGCTTTTGCTCGCGTTTCCGGATGCTGCGTTTTGTTCATGAGTTCTTCTACAGCGTCTACCAAGGCGGAGTAGTTATCTCGCACTGCTTTGACGGCTTCTGCCCGGCAAGCCCATCTTGTTGTGGACAAAGATTTCAGCGTCGTTAGCCCTGTGCCTAACGCCGAAGATATGCGCTCAAAAATTGCGTGACGCACTGGGCTAGATTCTATGAAGTTGTATACAAGCTGCAAATTGCCGAAGAAGTCAAAAAGTATTTGGTTCTCGGCCCTTGACAAACAACCCAATGGACCACACTTATCCATTGGATGTCCGATTTAGAGCCGAACGTCCACGTCCGGGAAATAACATGCGTCGTACAAACGGAGGACGTACATTTTCGGATGTAAAGAAACGTCCGCACTCTAAAATACGGTGGAAGTCCAGTGGATATTTGATTGCTGATTTACCAGCAGGGAGCGTCCCGCGGATTTCCTCCCACGGACAATAATTGGTTTATGCTTTTTTCGGCACATTAAGCACGTACGTGGAGCTAAATGCTATGATCACGGTGATTTCAGTTTAATATGTAAAACATCAGCAAAAGTCGTCTGATTTTACATTGAAAGTGACTGCCACTGCAAGTCATACTGCAAAATCACCTCCTGGCGTAGTGCTCAAGAAAAGATAAAATCTTCTAACCACCTATTTTTAATTGTTTTTCGAAAACCGGAACAAAACGGCTAAAGAAAACCTTTACTCGCTGAACCGGTGTTTTGGTCGGTCTTGTCGCCGTACGTTATTGTGGCGTTTCGGTTTCGCGTTGCCCGTTCACCTCCAATCGTCATGGCAGTCATGGCCATCTACAGTGAGAACCGACGGAACAATCGTCGAGTTGACGGAACAACGTTGCAGCTGGGCTTTTTCGCGCGCCTTTCGAGACGCTACAAGTGTCGCACCACATCAACTGTGCGCATTGGAAACACGGTGAGCGAATTTTTATTCTGTGCACGTGGTTATAGGTCCATTTTTTGCGTGGGGAGTGCTGACGCCGTTAACAAAACTGCGGTTAGGCCTACCGTCACAACTCGCGTACTGCAAGTCAAACTTTTGTTCTGGCTTCCTACGCACGTCGCGACCACCTGACGGGCGTGCTTGCGAGAAGACAAGCAAGGAGACTAAGAAATTGATTGAAGTTTTTGCGAATTGTTGTAAACACAACCGTCTTGGTTCCGAGGATTCCTTGTTAAACGTACCGAAGCATCATGGTCAAGCGGTCGGAACAGCTCAGAAAGCTTAAAGCTCCTACGTGAGCTCTGAATAAGAGGACTGCCGCGAATACCTAGCACCCGTAGACACCGATGACGGGGCGAAAATGTTTGAGGCCCGTGTACTTAGATTTAGGTGCACGTTAAAGAACCCCAGGTGGTCGAAATTTCCGGAGACCTCCGCTACGGCGTCTCTCATAATCATATCGTGGTTTTGGGACGTTAAACCCCAGATATTATTATTATTATTACACCGATGACGGGGAACAATGTACAGATGTCGCTTGAGATCTGCTCACGTTTGTGCGTACAGTAGTGACAGTGATGAAGCGCGCGAAAGCGAACTCCCATAGCAAGTGCAAACGCATGCAGTCGCCGAGGTGTTCCTTCCATAGACATGGGTGTCACTTGCACGCTACAGCATTGTCATAAACCAGTAGAACAAAGGTAGGCGCATAAAATGAGTAAGGAACAATAGGCATACCAGTGTGGTGCATTAGCAAGGTAGTAACGAGGCACAGATAACGAACAACGACAGGATAAGTAGAGGCAAAGAGCGCTGATTTGTTGGTGCCTACCCGACCTTTTAACGTCTATGCGCTGTTAATACCTTCGTAATGGATCCTTACCAACTCGCCCAACCTTCTTGCGTGGATCCGATTTTACTGCAGAAGTGTCCTTCGACTGTTAAAATTAGCTGTCTAGATCACGACTCGTCCCTTGAGGTGGTCATTCAAATAGGCTATATTGTGCAATGTCTTGATGATTATCCACAAAGCAAGCTTGCACTGTTTTGTTTTCCCGTACCTCACACGTTTATAATCACTGTGCACCTTTATGTTTCTGCAGAACAAGTGGAGGCCATTTTCATTACCATTGGGTTGCATATGATTGGAGCCATGATCAAGGGACTGTAGGTGCACCTGAGAAAAGTTCCTGTTTGGTTGTGTGTGCCTGTGCGACTGAACCTTGTGCAACTTTGGGAATCTTATGTGGACTGTGCAACACCAAGGCATGTTTTGTAAACTGAAGGTAGCTACCCCATGGTATTTTTGTTTTTATTTTTGGAGATATTTTCACATTCCTATTGATAGCTTGCATGTGGTTTCATGGATTCAGGTTCTTAACATTCTGTATTCCAACATGATTGCCTTGATGACATCTAGGTAGCATAATTAGGTCACAGTTAACTGACTTCGATGTGATCACAATGCCACTAGATTGTTCTGGGCTCTGTGCATGCATACCCTAGCAAAAATTCCCAATAAAAAACCAATAGCCTATTGGGTTATTGACACCTATTGGTCTATTGGTTCTATAGGTCTATTGGAACTGTATTTGGCTATTGGTCTATTGGTTCTATATCAGCCTACTGGACCTATATTGGTGTATTGGTTCTCTATTAGCCAATTGGAATTATATTGGCCTATTGGTTCTGTATTTGCCTGCTGGCATTGTATTAGTTTTGTATTTGCCCACTTCTCAGCCCCATTAGAATTAGTCTTGAGCAAGTGTTTTATGGGTGTCTTGTCGTCATGCAGAAGGCCCACACTGTGGCAGCGCCCCTGCAATGATAATCACAGTGGATGAATGAGACATATGTTCAAATATATTCTCATAATCAAAACTACAAGTGCTTCTTCTGGCCCTTGATGATGTTGGCGATCTTGCGGGCCTCATCCGCACTCGAGGAAGTGCCTGAAAGATTATGTAAATAAACAGAGCCATGAAATCAGAAAACAGTAACACATGTTTAATTAAAGTTTACCTTCAAAGCAATGTATAGAAAGTAGACGGCACAGTGAGAAATTATCTAGACCTTAATTCACTGCACATGTTCACAATGTTGCAGGAGCTGAACTATAGCAAAAAACTGAGTGAAATATTACACACCCAACTGTGGCTTATTGCGTGGAAGAAAACAGTATATCGGCAAAATTTTGCGGCAAAAAAGGAAGGAAAAGGGGCAAAATTTTTTTAAAAATTAAGCAGCACCTTATCCCGTTTACACGCTTGCGTCCTGTGTTTTTTGAGCTGTACCCAAGAATGAACTGCAAACTCGTCCTTAAATTACAGCAAACTCAATAATCACTTACTATCTGTGACGTGCTCTTTTTCACGGTGGTGGTGCGACTATCATACTAGAGCATGCCACTAAATCTCAACTTAAGATGGCATGAAATAAATTAAGCTAGGGTAGATTCACGGTGAGGGCAACGGTAATATGTAAGACAGTAGTAAAGGCAGCCTAGATTCCATATCGTTGCAAGCCCAACACAGCAGTCAGGCTGCAATGAGTTGGATATAACACACGTGCTGCATGTTACGTGCTTATGCAATTAAGCCAACAACATTAATAAACCCGCTCCTGCGATAGCCATAATGGGGCTGCAGTATGTAAAAATAAAAAAATATGAAATAAAAATCGCACCAGTGCAGTACATATGCTATGCACATTTTGTATAATGAATTATCATGTGGCCTTCTGTGGTTCTTGTGACATTATGTCGAACAAGTATGATAAGCCGATTGGCGCGCACTACAACACACAAACAGCATCGACTAGAGCGTTTTTCTATGAGGCGATAAACGCGTTTTCGGCTTAACACGCACGTTGTAAATACTTACAAGGGCTTGCGAGACTCCAACTACACTCACGAGCAGGGCGCCTGTCCTTTACCTCTAATCTATGCTACGTTTTTTTTGTGCATACTGACAAACACAAAAACAAACTGCAATAATATATGCGCTCAATCATTCAACTTCTGAGAGCGTGTGGACTTGCAATCGAGGCGTTGCTGGTCTCGCTGTCATCAAATACCGGAGACAAAGGACGAGGGACTTGTTTTCCCGACCTTTCAGCTTCGTCCCAAGTTTGAATACAAAAAAAAGGTGATATCAAATAAATACTAAATAGGAGTAACTACCATGCCCACTCAACTCACCAAACAATCGGAGCACATGGGCCTTGTTGCTCGTCTTGCCATTATTCTTGGTGCCACTTTGTAGAGTCGAAATCGGTCGAAATCCAAGACATTTATGGCTCAGAACGTCTCCATCTGGTGCACGCTGAACACAGTCTTCACGTTATCGTCGCGGAAGCACACTAAAGCAAACATCGTGTAAGCAGGCTTACGTGAAGCATCGAGATCACACAAAGCGCGCGCTATGGCGACAGACACCACGTTTTGGCCATTTTGGCTACACTGTAATTTTGGCTTAGCTTGGCCGCAGGCTGGGCTTGTCTTCGTATCGGCCGAGCGCGGATGGCGCGCCAAACGCACGGTCGGTCGCGTTTGCAGATCCACAATTCTTTCTCCTGTATCTTTACAGCACTACTTATATTGCTTAGCATAAATATAGTTATAAACTTTACATATTATCCAAAGCTTATCTTAAAGCTTAGCACATGACGTGTAAAAAAAAATGTTCACAAATGCAGCGTCGCCACGCCGCGCACCGTCTCACTTTTTTTTTTTTTTTTGTTCGTCACCTGGCTGGTTCTATGCCGGTTGTGATCTCATGGCGGTTTCTTTATTATTATTCTGTGGTGTCTGTGTTGTCGATTCCTTCGCAAGTTCTTCTTTAGCGTGTTTTACTATAGTGCCCGTTTCCGCACGGCATGTACGGAGACACCGTACCGCCGTGGTCGACACGCAGCCTTTTTATATAACTCTTTTAGTCGCGTGAGTTGCTAACTGCACACGGTGTCTCACGGTGTGCAGTTAGCTCAATCGGGATCAGACTTATCAAAAGTGAATTGATCCCGTCTGCAGCTTGCGTATAATATAGCCAATCATGATCAAGAAATTTGATCGGGATCGGGTCCGACGCGCTCAATCAGTTTTAAGATGTTATAAACAGCTACCAATAGGCGGTAGCTGTTTGAACAATAAAACTCCTGTTGGCCTTATACATCTTCTGTTAGTACATTAAGAAACCAATAGGAGTACTTATTTGACGAATACAACTCCTATTGGCCCAATAAGTCACCGATAGGCAGCACCGATTTGACCAATACAACTCCTATTGGTCCAATAAGACACCAAAAGGCAGCCCCTATTTGACCAATACAACTTCTATTGGTCTAATAAGACACCAATAGGTGGTGGCTGTTGGTGTCTATTGGTACCCATAGAAGTCTTATACAACCAATACAGCTCCAATAGATGTCCTATAGAACCAATAGTGATTTCCTATTGGACCAATAGGAAATCCTATTGGCATTTTTGCTAGGGTAAGAAAGAACCTGATGCGGTGTACTGATAACATTAACGTGACATGGCAATTACGGTGAGGTCACTGCAAGCCATGCATTGCTTCTTTTTATTGTGCCTCTGTACAAAATATGTGCGAGGAAACCACAACATTAAATACGAGATATTTTCTGCCTAAATTTCTGTTTGTCCTATACGTGTATCTATTTGTTGACCCACTGTTAGCATTGAAGATGCCAGTGCATGGTTCATACACAGTGTAGAGTGCAAGCGGTTTTTTTAACTTTCATTTGTCATCTGCATTGCATCACGTAGCACTATCTTGATGTCACTGCAAAGCCGCACTTTTGTGAGACCAGTATTCAGCCGTCTTGTAAAATAACCTGCAAGAGCCTGTTAATATACATAATTTTACGTCACGAAGGATTCCGTTATGTTCTACATAATATACGTTGCTGTTATTGCATAGCCATACTTTTGTGAGACCACAGTGTTATGCGTATAATTTAGTGCGAGATACCTTCACCACGTCTTATTTTTTTTTTTTGTGTTTGTTTTAGTCACATATACCGGGTGTCCCAGCTATCTTTAGCCAAGGGTTAAAAAATACAATATTAGAGGCAGGTGAGTGAAATCAGTTGCAAATTGCTGACAGCCACCTTGCACATCACAGACAATTTTCTGTTACGTAATTTATTAATTAGGATTATTTAATTAAGTTGCTAATATTGGCTTTAGGCAAGAAATGCAACTTGCAAAGTTCGAGAGCGTCTTCAGAAACCCCCATTGCATAATTTGTGATAAAGAAAGTCTCACGTATACAATTTTTTCCAAGCTGCAAAAAGAACCACGTGGTTAAGCTGGTTAAGCCACAGCTGGGAGCAGCATCGCGTGGTTCTTCTTGCAGCTTGTAAAAAATCGTATATGTGAGACTTCTTTATCGCAAATAATGCAATGGGGGGTTTCTGAAGACACTCTCGAACTTTGCAAGTCGCATTTCTTGCCTAAAATCAATATTTAGCAATTAATTCATTAATCCTAAATAATCAATTACGGAACAGAAAATTGTCTGTGGTGCGCAAGGTGACTGTCAGCAATTCGGAACTGATTTCACTCGCCTGCCTCTAATATTGTATTTTTCAACCCTTGGCTAAAGATAGCTGGGACACCCAGTATATTGCTGCACCAAGAACATTTTCCTGCTACAGGAAAGGTGTGCCTTAGCGAAGTATCCCAATCAGTTTCTTACATTGTGTATACATTGCTGTATGT
The DNA here is from genome assembly GCF_013339695.2 of Rhipicephalus sanguineus. NCBI lineage: Eukaryota > Metazoa > Arthropoda > Arachnida > Ixodida > Ixodidae > Rhipicephalus > Rhipicephalus sanguineus. The sequence goes on along the minus strand of NW_023615779.1, from coordinate 78,252 downwards.
TGCATGCCGTAGTTACTTAGTATAGATTAACTTTTCTGTGCAGTCCCTTGCTCTGGATATGCCTACAGATAATGTGTCATTGCTATCAGTCTATATTTATGACATCCAATGAAAGAGCCCATCTGTTTTTTCCATCATGTGGATTACTGTTTATTGTTGGATACATGTCATTTCATGTCTGTACAAAATGTGTGTGTATTCCTTGTGCCCGATATTTGTCCACTTCTATTCTGTTCCTTTAGGTTGCAGTATTGTAGTTCAGGTGTAAGCGTAGTCAATTTATTCCTGTAATTCATTTTCCTTAAGAAAAACATGTTAACAGCACTGCTTTAGGTGGACAAATAAACAAGTTAAGGGCAGATTACTTAGTAAAGGAACACTAGACTTTATATGTTGTGTTAAGTGACTTCAAGGTGCATTATTATTTCTATTCTGTGCTACCTACTGATGCTGAAATTAACATGTACACTTTATCTGTTATTTTCTATTCTTGTGGTCCTTATTGGCTTTTAGTTAATGTGTTTCATATGCTAGGGTCTGCTGTGCCAGGTGTTTTTATGCATACAAGTGATGTGTTGCAGTATGCTTTTTAATAAAAATGCTGTTGATCTGCTTTATGTGCAAGTCTATGCCTCAGTCAGATCGTCACGAAAAGCTGCACAAGTTCTTATTAAAAGGCTTATATGCATTATTTCTGATGCTGTGTACCAATTGCAGTCAACATTAAATATGTTGACCTTGCTGGGGATGCTATGGGTGTTGTTGAATGGGCTGCTGCTGGGGATCTTGTGCCCTGTGCTATTATGTTGTCCCTCATCCAACTGTTACCATGAGACCTGACCCATATTTGCCTTGGGGTACGGTATTAGTGAACGCAACAGCACAGTAAAGCAAGTGAAGAATGGTGCATATAATTGGTGCTTCTGATTCTTTTTCTTGAATAGAGTACAACCTCTAAGCCTGGAAAAAGCTGAAGTATGACAAGCGATAGCACCAACAAAACCAGCTCATACTTCTCCATTTTCAATGCTTCAGAAGCTGTGCTCCTAACCTATGCACCATGCTTTACTTTCTTTACTGTGCTATTGCGTTCACAAATATGTGCCCTCAAAGCAACTAAAAGACCTTCTTACTGGTAAAGTTTCCATGGGTGACAACATATTACCTCAAGACACAACATCCTCAGCAAGAGCCCATTCAACATATTTAATGTAAGTTGCATTGGTGTGCAGTCATCATAAATGTATGACAACTGCTTCCATGTGCACCAAATTAGCCAAAATATGCATGATAAAGGCACTGTATATTAACTTGAATAGTCATAACTGTTAATTTAAATATTAGGCTTGTTAATGTGGAACTGAATGATGCATGTAAGTCTTTTATTAACCCGTATGTGCCCAGTGTCCTACATATAGGACGCTTCTTTGATGCACTCCCCAGTACATCGCTATTTCTTTAGCTGATGAGTAGCGCCACCTACAGCACATCAAGCAGGCCTCATTGAGGCCTGCTTGATGCGCCGTAGGCAGCGCTAGTCATCAGCTAAAGAAATAGCGATGTTAGAGTGCATCAAAGAAGCGTCCTATATGTAGGACACTGGGCATATATGGGTTAATTAAGGCTTCGAAAATCCGGATTTATCACGGATGTCCGCATTTAAAATCCGACAGGTGTCCCGTGGACGTTCATGTCCAAATTATTGAGTCCGGCGGACGTCTGAATATCCGTGAAAGACGTGTCCAGGACGTCCAGTTTAACGCCTTTTTGTTTGCGCGGGACGGTCCGTCAGATATCCGCCGTACGTCATCGGGATGTGTACGGATGTCCACTGGACTCACGAACATCCGGCACTGAACATCCATCGGATGTACTGGGGATTGTTTGTGGTCCATTGGGAAGCATCAACGAGAGCCAGATGCAGACAGTGAGCGTAACAATGGACGTATAATATTTTGTTGTTTGCTCCTTGCATTTAGCTTGCACCCCTGAAATGTGCCCTGACATGGCAGCAGCGCCATCAAAGCAACAGAGTTCACTGATGTCCACGTGATCTGAGAACACCGAGAACACGCTGCAGTGCCGAGAATATTGAGCCACTGTCAACACTAAGAAGTCGCTCTAGTGCAGTGAACACTTCTACGGGCCAGTTATTTTCCTCACTGAAGTACCTTATCACGACAGCTCAGCTGCTCGTGGTGCCCGCAGTCACTAGTCTCATCGCATATGAGAGACACAGTTTTGCCTTCCAGGCATTGAGTATAATTGATTGCATCATCGCAGCGTCATCGCAGAACTCATGAGATCGTTCTGCGTTCTATTGCTGGTGTACAAACCATTTTTTTTGCCCGAATCAAGGTGAGTTTGCAAGACAGGGTCATATTGCTTAAAGAGATTTACGATCTCTAAGAACAAACCTTTTTCTGTGCTTTTCCTTGCTTTCTTTATTGCCTCTAAAGGGCCTGCCACCCTTCGCGAGTAGAATTACAACGTCAACAATACGCTGTAAAATTCTCGGTTTCGTTTTTTCTTCCATCAATACGGCACGCTTCTCGTGATTCTCATCTAGCAATTCACCTACGGCTTACATTTTTCTGCAAGAGTCCCAGCACAGGTGCTACTTAGGTGACTTTCGGACTTTTCATGAAACCTGAACTTCTCTACGGCTTCTTCCATCTGTTTAAAGCCTGGAGATGAATCATGGATCTGAATGACCCTTCCACGCTGATTATGCTGCGGAAAAGCGCGACAGTATACAAGCAAAGTGCTGCGTCTTTCTCGATGCTATTTCATGTCAAGCCAGTTCGTAAACTCGTCGTACCAGCGTGCGCAAAACCTTCGCGTTTCGTTTGCCGTCTGTTTGTGCGGGTAGCGATCCAAACGAGGCTGAATAGGACCACGCATAAGCCTGGTGCGCCTGTGAGTGCGATGGTCGACGGACGGCAACGGCCGCGAAGGGTCATCATCACTCGGTGCTCAGCTAAAAGGCTTCGCAGTAGAGCACTGTTGTTTGTCGCAACCGAGTTCAGTCGGGCAGTTGTCGTCTCCTTGGCACGAAGGTGATACTCGAACTGGGATGCCCTCGAGGTGCTGTTCTTCGTCGCAACCGAGTTCATCGGGCAGTTGTCGTCTCCTTGGCAGGAAGGTGATACTTGAACTGGGATGCCCTCGAGGTGCTGTTCTTCGTCGCAACCGAGTTCAGCCGGGCAGTTGTCGCCTCCTTGGCAGGAAGGTGATACTCGAACTGGGATGCCCTCGAGGTGCTGTTCTTCGTCGCAACCGAGTTCAGTCGGGCAGTTGTCGTTTCCTTGGCAGGAAGGTGATCCTCGAACTGGGATGCCCTCGAGGTGCGCTGTTCTCGTCGCAACCGAGTTCAGTCGGGCAGTTGTCGTCTCCCTTGGCAGGAAGGTGATACTCGAACTGGGATGCCCTCGAGGTGCTGTTCTTCGTCGCAACCGAGTTCAGTCGGGCAGTTGTCGTCTCCTTGGCAGGAAGGTGATACTTGAACTGGGATGCCCTCGAGGTGCTGTTCTTCGTCGCAACCGAGTTCAGTCGGGCAGTTGTCGTCTCCTTGGCAGGAAGGTGATACTCGAACTGGGATGCCCTCGATGTGCTCTTATTCGTCGCAACCGAGTTCAGTCGGGCAGCTGTCGTCTCCTTGGCAGGAAGGTGATACTCGAACTGGGATGACCTCGAGGTGCTGTTCTTCGTCGCAACCGAGTTCAGTCGGGCAGTTGTCGTCTCCTTGGCAGGAAGGTGATACTCGAACTGGGATGCCCTCGATGTGCACTTCATTCGTCGCAACCGAGTTCAGTCGTGGCAGCTGTCGTCTCCTTGGCAGGAAGGTGATACTCGAACTGGGATGCCCTCGAGGTGCTGTTCTTCGTCGCAACTGAGTTCAGTCGGGCAGTTGTCGTCTCGTTGGCAGGAAGGTGATACTCGAACTGGGATGCCCTCGAGGTGCTGTTCTTCGTCGCAGCCGAGTTCAGTCGGGCAGTTGTCGTCTCCTTGGCAGGAAGGTGATACTCGAACTGGGATGCCCTCGAGGTGCTGTTCTTCGTCGCAACCGAGTTCAGTCGGGCAGTTGTCGTCTCCTTGGCAGGAAGGTGATACTCGAACTGGGATGCCCTCGAGGTGCTGATTTTCGGCCACCCGGTGGGTTGGTTCACTGCCACTCTCACATTCATGATGCTCTGAAAGGAATTTTGGTCTTTAGCTCACGCTACGAATATTACTAAGTTGGGCGTTAAAGAGCCTATTTTGCAAATTTAAACGCAAGCATGAAAATCAACAGCTTACCTGTAGGAAGGAGCCAAGCTCGTAGCCTGTCTCCTTGCGCTCTCTCTTCAGCCAGTTTGTTTCGTTGGCAGTGCGGAAACTGAGCTCCACAAGGCTTGCTCAGTGCCATCGCATCGCTTTCTGCAGAGAAAATTTGGTAATGTTATGAGCTGCGGCAGGCACGTACCTAGGAATATTTTTTAGGAGGGAGAAGGGGGAACAACTTATGGTAACTTTTCTATGCCAATCAGGGGGAGGGGGGAGGTGCTCTGTTATCAGTAATGACGTGAATAACGCCCTCAAAGACGTGTACACCTGCAAAGCAAGGTGAAACGAAGGGTAACCCACAGGTGCGCCCTGTACACTTATACACCCTCTACACCTATACTTTGGAAACGAGGAACCGGGTCAAAGGGACTCCCAAACAAATAACGAGGGCGCTGCCAAGAACAAGTAAACAACAAGCGAGAGAGAAGAGTAAATATTTCTCTGAGTATTTTATTCAATTAGGTCTGGAAGCATTATATAGAAAGATATATTTGCCGAATTATTACGGTTGTTTCGAATCTGTTTACTGCGCTGCGAAGTTGTGTGGCATAACCGACCTACAAGCGTGTCAAACAACGGCACGCTGGCCTCGAGCTCTTTCGAAGCACCCGGATAAGGACGGCGAGTGGTCAGAGAACACGCGAGAGGCGAGCCTTGTTTAACGCGTTTGTAGCATGTGGTTTCGTGATCACTGCGGCTCCATGATTGTCGTTTGCCTGGCGTGCGGCCCGAAATTGCATGCGCTTCAGCGGTGACAAGAATGCAGCTTTTGAAATCTAGAATTTCATATGCATGTCGTGCTAGTTGTAAGGCAAGGTAACTTCGGCAACGATCGCTAGTGCCAAACACATAAATGCAGAAAGAGGCGCACATCGCGTGTGTGCTGCTCGCAGTGCTTGCCATCGGCGGTCTGCCGTTCTGCGCTTACATCCCTACGGTTCGCTGTTCGAACTATACAGGCTCATTGACTTCCACAATACATACGATGTAACTATAGTTAGGCGGGGAAACTTTGAGGCCCATGCGTATATGCTTTACACGACGGCTTGTCTGACAAAGAATTGATCCGCTCTGTCGGCTTTGCCAGGCCGTTGGCTAGGCGAAGCGGCAAACCCCTAGCACGTTTCATTTTTATGATTACTTGGTTTCATATCTAGAGTACTGCATTATAAGTTACACGTAAAACTGGCCTAAATATTACGAGAAAAGATCCAGTGAGTGTACTTACCTTCGAGGGCCCACGGTCCACCAGCGAGTAAAGGAAACGTTTCCACACGTTGTGAGCGGCAGCCGTCGATTTGCGACGCTCGACCAAGATCAGGACCGCAGCTTGTCAGCTTCAAACTAGTTTTTATAATGGGCTCACGCTAATTATTATTTTACTTTCCAAAATAATTTCGGATGGATCCACTTAATTTTGATTCATAGAAAGAACTTTTTGATGTTATCTTTGAAAACGCGGGTGGTCGAAAAGTTTTGTTTTCGTAGTGTTAGCTCCGCCGGCGCAGTCGCGTCTCTACAGTATAGTTTCTTTTTCGCGTACTACTGCAAGGGCTTCTCTCGCTCGCGACACTTGTGATGTCGTCGGATGCGGATTGTGCACGCCACATTTCACATCCCACTATGCGCCATGGAAACAACTCCTACGCTCGAAATGGATGTGTCGTACTTTTGCGACAACGGGATGAACCGAAAGGTCTACCCGTGTGCTCGCTGCATTTCGATGCATAACGAAACCAACGGAAACTCAAGCAAGTCGTGTAATGCACCCTTCAAAACACAGATTTCCCGATGTGCTTTTCCGTAAGCCTTTTTAGTAGGTTTTATGTCCACGTAAGGGAAACAAGCGAATAAGAAGATAGTTTCAAAGTTGTAAGATAATAAAACCGTAATGCATGAAATTACGATATATATTCTCCGGAAGTTGGTTAAATTGGGAAAGGGATTCAGCTACCGCGGCATTGTATGTGCCGCTAACTCACGTCGGCTTGTTAAATCTCCGCGAGGGTGGCCCAAACATGGAGCCCCTCACGTTGACCGGACACGGTAGGCTCCATGTCCGGGCGATGCAGGCGATGTAGACGGTCACATAAAGCTTTCACAGGTAGACGATACGCCGAGACGCAGAGAACGATTGCAGTTATCGTACAAGCACCCTACGTGCAATGATACTTGAAGCGATCATCTCCTAAACCCTACGAAAAAAAATAGTGCGTGTTTATCTTTTCGGCGCGTCCTGACTTGCATATGACTCTCTTTAAAGAGACACGTTAACTCTCTCTTGGGTCTCGCGACTGTCCGACGAGAGTTCACGTGTGCCTTTAAAGAGAGCCATATACGTGGCAATTCAGGACTTGCCTAAAAAGACAAGAGTTAAAACACTTCTAATAATATAGCAAGATTGTGCGACACAATATCAGTACTATCCGTAACATGATAGTATAAAATAATGAAAGGATCCACCGCTGCTATTAGTGGGCATTGGGGTGTGAGAGAGCTACCGACTGTTGAGTTCGTTCAATGCGTAGACGACGCTTCCAGACTCGTTCACAATAAATTGCTAAGGGCCGTGGTTGGGCGCCTAGATGCTTTAACACGATCGCGTTAGAGCGCAACCAGTCTGTGCCCAAGATAAGAATGAACCACCGCTTTCTTTACTCCTTTATTTCAGGAAAAACTTACATCGAGTTATTGTGGCCAAAGTAGTTTCGTTCATTTTCCCCGCCATATCCTTTTCTGTTTCCTTCCTTCCTTCCTTCACGATATACATGGGCCTCGACCGTGTCGCATTTCGGAGGCGCGGAGTTTCGGCAGCGTAAACAGAAGCTCACCGAACTGCGACACACATATGGAGCGGCCTTCTCCGGCAGCAACACGTGGATGACGTGCACACTCCTAGTTAACAATGCCCAAGTATCAATCGCTTCATTGGAGTTATTCTATCTGGGGAAATTTCGAAATGCAGCAGGGCCAATAAAGGACACAAAAATAAGCATACCAGTAAATATTGCTGCGAGTTTTCAAGTGCAAGCCCTATGTTACCGCGGACACAGCAAGAGCTAGCGAAGCGTCGGCTAAAGGCGGGTACGGCTACGTTACACGCCCTCCAGCTCGGTGTAGCGGGTGGTTTCAGGCTAGCAAAATACATTTCTTTTAATTAAGCATTTTCTTGGCACAAATAAGTACTACGAGGTTTCTGGAATGGTATTTCTTGCAACAGTCCACGAGAACCGCCTGATGTTTGCTTTAGTGCCCTTTGAACAATGACGGACAGGCCCGACTAAGAAACGGGTAAGGAGCTTATTTAGCGCCCCCCCCCCCCTGCCCCCTCCCGTGCGCACGCCTATGGCGCTGTCTGCGGCGATTACGACGCTCCACGGAAATAGTACCGGTGCGGTGTGTTTTCAGCTTCGCCGCGAGTGGATAATGTGAGTCAAGCAGAAAAACTAGGAGCCGAGTGAAAATGCGCGAGTAAGTACACTAACTGCGTGTATTCTGCAGTGTGATGCCCACCTATTTCATTTTGCGAACCTAATTTTCGTGACACGCAGCTGGGTTGAAGGCCGGCGCGAGCTTTGGTGTGGGGTGCACTTCATACCTTTGAGCGTTTCCTTTGACGAAAATCTTGTGCAAGGTAGTGCTTTCAAGCACAAGCAATCAGAATGCTTTGCCACTTTCAACGCAGCATTAAGCTTTAGTGCTTTTGATGGCATCCACGCCTTCGAGATTTCGTCTTCAAAAGGTAATAAATGGCACGGTGCTCCACAACAGCTGGCCATAATTTCGTGCTTCCATTTCAGTGTTTGATGTCCCCAAATTTATTTGGACACGAAGCTTCCAGCTGCACATATTACATTTATTGGCACGTAAGTAAACAGTACTCGTGCTAGTGTCCTTTACGTCGCAGGCGTAGCTAACCGGCTTAACTAAGAGTAGCACAGTTTCGCTTGTAAAGCACCATCGTTACAAGAATAAAATCGCTACAGGTAGCTTCAAAAAGGGATCGCTGAACGATACTGCAGGTTATACTCTCTGATAGAACGCTTTTGTGAGCAACACGCATTACTGTAAGAGCGCCCGTGAAACAAAAATTACGTTCCGCGAAACTACCCGTAAAGCGTACTCTAATTATTACGCGGTGCATGCTGAAATGATGAGCTTTCACAAAACTTTGTGCACGCTTGTAATATGGGGCAACAAAACATCGTTTCACTCTTTCGCGAGCTGCACTGCGATTACGATTCACGCGTACTACAGCGAGAACGCTTTTTTACAAATGTAACGGCGTACGTATCTGACGAGGTTGCTTCCGCAGCCCACTGAGCACGTACTGTATACATTGTGGACTTGCATGAGCAAGATGTTCTTGATGTACCAATAAAATCAGCGAAAATGTCCAGGCTAGGAAAGACGCGAAACACGCTCTCCGACGGGCTGAGTTTCGGGAGTTTCACGTTTGCTCTGTGTAGCGTCTGCTGGCGTGGCAGCCCGCGCACGTTGTTTCGGCGCGTGTGCGATAGATGGCGCGACGCGTCATGCAAATATGGCGATGCGCATGGAATTCGCTGTGTTCTGGTCTATAGGAGGGGCAAAAGGAGTAGTGGTGACGTCACACCAGATCTGCTGTAGTGACGTGAGCGTCCTCCGGACCTCCGCCACCTCCGCTACGTACGTACCGGCAATGCATCGGTTACATCACTCGCCGAGTTTCGATCGTTTCTTGGCTAAGTGTGTCACAGCCTTGTGTGGTCACGTAACCAAGCCTCTACACTGCTACGTCACTGCACAACCTCGGCGCCCAGAAACCGAAACCAAAGTTGACAAAATACAAAGGCGATATTAAATTATTTAGCGAGAATACATGAATTTTGGTGCGTGTATCATGCTTTCTGGAGCTGTAGAAAACGCTGACAGCACAGAACGCGCAATCCTCAAATTCGGTGGCATCACCCCTTTAATGCTTGAGCGTAAAAAAAAAAACCGACAACGGCAGCTTTGACCCGAAGAATGCAAATAATAAAAAAAATCACAGCATATCCTCGGGTGAATGATGAAGAGCGTGGGCGAAGCTCCTGAAGCAATCATGGTTACACCATGAAATCTTCAGTGGTTTCGCCCAGCAGAAATCAAAGCGATAGCCCAGTACATCATTAAAGACGTGACAAACACTGTATATATTATACAAGAAATTTTTATATACGGAGGTGGTAGCTAGAAGTGGCTTCCGTTCCTGCTTCATTATAACGGCCTTTATAGTCGGTGAAGTGATGGATCGGTGATGGGTCGTAGTGGGATGTTTGCAAAGACGAAGTAGTGGGCAGTTTTCAAAGGTGGCTTCCGTTCCCCCTTCATTATAACGGCTTTATGGTCGGTGAAGTAATGGATCGGTGATGGATGGTAGTGGGATGTTTGCAAAGACGAAGCAGTGGGCAGTTTGCAAAGGTCGTTACGCCAGACAACGGAGACGTGACAAGGTTAGACTAAGAGGAGCTTCGCCCCTAAAATCCGGATCCCGACAGGAATTGAACCCAAGCACTCTCCGTGGCAGTCGGGTATTCTACCGCAGAGCCGCCTCAGGTCTATAAGATGGTTTGGAAAAACAGCCTGTGCAGGCGTAATGTAGGTGCAACGTCAATTGTGGTTGTGGTGCTGGCTATAATAATTTTACAGCAAAGCACTAAACACTACATATGTACTCCTACAATACAGGCGCCACATGAGGTTATCGTGTGTGGTTCCAGTATTGGCTCCGCTTCTACAGCAGTCTAATAAACACAACATTTTATTTCTCTGATTAAGCAAGCTATATTGAAGCATTGCTCGACCCCGCACGAATACGTTAACGAAATTTACGCATGATATTATTGCACCATAAATGCACCTGTTTTGATAATACTGACGTTTGTGGGCTGACGTTACCTGGCACCCTAAGGTACCCTTTAAACGCCAGTGTTGTCGACGTGCCTGGTAAGCCTACCATATGCACACAGCTGCAATACTTACAAAAGCACGTCGATTCACCTCGTAACGCTTGGCGCAAAGTCATAAAATAAGGCATAGAATCACTCGTTGACTGCTTTGCATGAAACTAATTCCACAACGCGTGGGATCTGCCTAATGGTTTGTACGTTCACGGTATTTACGTGAATATAATTAGTTGCCAGAGTTGATGTCGTCAGGCAAGATTTTCTCGTGTTTGGATGCCTCTTGCGTTTCATCGGCACAGCGAGCGGCAGCCGCGTTGGAGAGAAGGGAAACGCGCGTTGCTTGCACCCAGTTTGTATTTTTATGCCAGAAATGGCGCTGCCTGTCAGCGCAGCAGCGCCACTAAGCGATGTTTGGGGAGCCTATGTCGGGGAGCGCGCGGCGGTATCCTGCCTAGCACGCAATCGAGGCGCGTTCGATAGAGATCGACTCCCTAACTCCTCGCGCCCAATAGTCGGGCACGTTAGAAGGCGCGCCTAAGCAGACACCGCCACTACCGACCGTCGTTTGGTCCGGTCTTCTCGCCAGCGAGACCTCACCGGTATTTTCTAGAACGGACGACAACGACGTGAGGACTTGCTCTCGTCCTACGGGCAGAGTGAGGGCGCACTAGTGGGATGACGCCGCAAAGTTGAAGAACGTCAACCTTTAGTTCTCAAACATGACAAATCTGTGGTGTATGATCACGAATGGGAGCTCTCAGGACTGTTCGCCTTTCAGGGGTCGTTCTCGAGAATTCCTCGGCCGCCGGGCCTTGAGGGCACTATGCATTACGATGCTCGGTATGTCGGGGCGCGCGCAAAAAACATGAACTCTTTGCTACAACAAAGTTTGCGCAGGAGCTCTCTAGCGCGTAGTGTAGGTGTACTGTGTCGCACTCATATCCTACAATAGGGTTTCTACAACGCAGACTACATTGACATGCCAAGCGAGAAGGATGGACGTGAAAGCTGAGTGGACGACGCTACTTTTGAGTAAGACTTTATGCTGGCCGAATTCGTTGACGTCAAACGGATGCATATTAGTGCAAACAAAGAAACAAAGACATGAGGAGCACGGGAACATAAAATATCCTTAAAGAATAAAGGTAATGCGCACTTACCTGAGCATGGTGTAGGCTGCATATGTGAGACTCGCTTTGCGAGATCAAGATAATAGGCAGGAATAGGGACATGTTGGCGCGAGAGGTAATGAAGCCTTTTCACATGAAGGGAGGTAGGAGGTGTATTAGTAATACTTCTGTTTGCATTTTCCAAATTGATATTAAGCTATTTGATATGTCAAAGTGATTGCATTTGCCGATACTGACGCACGCATGCGCGAATCGTTCTATTCTCCTGGCTTCTGAAACTTTTTCGCGTGAACAGTTGAAGTTTAGCGTCCTACCATTCAGATTACTCGAGTCTTTGTTCCATTGTTAGCGCTATTACCTATCCCTCTGACGCTACTTTTGCTTGTTCCGGAATCAGCACAGTTTGGTGTGACAGTGAACACATGGTAGGTAAGCCCATTTCTGGAGGTAGCGTGTTACTGAATTACGTTTTCAGTGAGAGAGAAGAGAAAAGGTTATTCTCTGTGAAAGAAAAGCGACGCTATTCCTGACCTTCAAGGTAGCCGTGCGTTCTTTCCTCACCTCATCTCGACGTATCCCATCACACGATAATAGAACGCGTACAAGGCAGAGGAGGCAAGATATTGGAACCAACGCGCGATGCGGGCGTTGGTTCCAAGCGGGCGATGGTTCCTCGCTGTGCCGGGTTTTTGCTCAACTTAGTGCAAATTGCCCGCAATTTTTTAGGGGCGAAGCACCTTAGGATCTCGGCTTGTCGGCGGTGCATCGTCATCTGCTGTCGCCGCGTGCATCGTCGTTTGTGCGCCTGTGTATACTTACCTCCCTCCTTTTCTTGTCTCAAACATTACTAGATTCCACCCTCGCAATTTGCATATGTGCTTGTCTCCTTGCGTGAATGCCCTTATTGTTATTTCTATTCACTTGTTCTGCAGTTGCGTTTGTTGCAGGGAAACTGTAGAGGCCTTCCTCTTCATATCTCACTCTTCCTGTGCGTCAACAAAAAGCACATATTGGGTACACCCCACCACTCCAACAAACGTTGTGCGTAGATTGGACTGCAGCTAAGGATGTGTCCAAGGTACTAACAGAGCCGATAAGTGTGTAACATAACGACCACAAAGCCATGGTCACCACCATCACGACCAAAAATTAATGACCAACCGATCAAGACGATAAATACTTGGGGGACGCTTGAGCTTCACCTTTGAGAGTAGAACGCGGTAGCCTAATCGGGCTCCGTGCGCATCGCCTTCTCAAATGCTAGCCTCACTTCGGTTCTCGGTGCATACCTCAACCGTGCCGTAATGAAACCAACGACTGTGTGCGAAACATTGGCCGTTTCAAAATATCTCGGTGCCTACTGCAAGTACAGTTGTTCAGTGCCCAGTACGCCTTAATTCTTCCTTTTGCGATTCAGCGAAGGGCCCACTGCGCGTCCTTAAGGCGACACGGCTTTTAAGGGGTGAGTCTTTAAAACACCCAGTCGTTGCGCACTTCACACGCAATATTACATGCGTTAAGGAGACTCCTCCCACTACACGACATTCATATAGTATTTTTTCGAAGCAGTTTCAATCAATAGCGTGCCTCTGTGGTAGCGTTTCTTGGTCACGGACAACATGATGATTTTTCGCTAACCACCAACGACGCCGACACCGGAATTTCTGCGAAACGAGCTCTCTAACGCTATTGTCCTATATGTGGGCAAACATTTCATCAGCATGACCACTGGTCAAGGTCATAAGTGAGCTGGTACCATTGTTTGAAATTATGTGTCAGGTCTAGGTCGTGTTCTAAACACGATCGTTTTGTCATCCACCATCGCAGAGTGGAATGGCCCACATTTTAACGCGAAAGCGTTAAAGGACTCGTTGCGTAGAAAGTTTGGGGTGTCGGCATCGGTGGTTGTGAGCGAAAAAACTGGCGTTGTCCGTGATGGGTGCCAATATCGTAATGGATGCGGATAATAAATATTATGGCGTGAGTCGGAATCAAACCCAGTCCTTCCGCGTGGCAAGCAGGTGTTCTAACACAGAGTCACGTCAGTGCTTGAAATTGCCCCGGAAAGAACCCTGTACAGGCTTCATCTAGTGCGAGGACTCGCGTTAAAGTATGTGACATTGCGTTCGTTCTGGACTATTTCTCTGTGTGCGTTTTAGATTATTTATTATTGAAAAACACCTTACAGGCCCCGAAGGCACCCAGTAAGGGGGGTTAGAATGAAAGTCACAAGTTAACTTGTGAGGAACTGGCTTACAATGCAAGTTGATACTTACAAACCAAGAAAAGTAGAGTGCAACAAAATTGCCAATGCAGTACGTTAGCGAAAGTCAACGGCAGCTGAAACAGCAGATTACAGCACGTTAACGTAAAAACACGCAAACACTCCGTAAATAGTAAAAAAGCTGGAAAGTTAAACAATAAAACAATCTTACGCCGCTACTATAAGAGAATGCACATCAAGCTGTTTTGTCGAAACGTGTTAGGGTTACTATCGAAGGCGATACATATATATACACACCGAGGCGATAAATGTTTGTATACCACCGTTTCCATATGCGGAACGCCACGCGGCCCCGAAGGCGACGGCAAAAATCCGTCGAAAGTGTTTGTCAAGGAGAGAGAGAGAGATAAATAGACATTTATTTGTGAAACAGTGTTCCGAGCGATGCTCGGTATTACCCTAGATGGGAGGGCTCCATAGTCCAGGAACCCCTCTGGCTTCAACTGCCCTCTTGGCCCTGATGACAAGTAGTCGCTGGTCGTCAAGGTCCTCGAGGGCGAGCTTGGCCTCCACGTTTCGGTTAGGTGGCCGTCATTCGTGCTTAGTGCTGGATTGACGTCCGTCTCCGGTGCATATTGAGGTCTACATGACACAGGCATTCCAGGAGCAAATGTACCAGGGTTGTCCGGTACGCTTGCAGAGCGGGTACATGAAGCTATGGTTCGTTGGGGTAGAGGTGGTGAATTAATATTCCATGTATGTGTGTGTTGCCTTGCAGGCGTCTTATCAAGCAGCCGCCAAGCAGGCAGTGACTTCCCGGCAGGCGATCCCAGCGAATTCCGCGGAGCAGGTAGAGCCAATTTTTATATGCGTCGCCGCCAATTTCGCCGCGTCATGCCGCGTCGTCTTGCCGGCAATCCTCACCATATATGGTAATGACAGCTACCAATCGCTGATTTCGAACTGTGGCAATCGCAGACGAGAAAGACGGATTTAGAGCCGCACTGCGAGCCAGCGGAAATCAACTGCCACAACCACATATTCTGACAAGACAATTAGATGTATCGTGAACCAGAAAAGGTACTGAAGTAGATAACTAGTACGAGCGTTCTCTTGGAAAGAGAGTGACGTGCTGCCGTCTAACGGCTGGCGGGAAGCTGCGTAGCTCCGCCGCTTATAGGCTCGTGTGTCCACTCTTGTCATTTTTCTGTTACTAGTATGGTTAGGCCTCGAAAGTGAAGCCAGAAATCCGCCATCTTACCAGTGACAAATAAAACGCTAGCGGGTAGCGAAGAAAGAAGCAGCGTTTTCATCACATGCTTTAGCAGTTCACTATGCACAGTCTTTTGGACATATAGTGCTCGACATGTACCTTTGCGTTACAAGGTCTCTTAAGATGCCTCGACATCTTGGCATGTATTCACCTGGCGGTTGCACAAACAGAGCAAAGCTACTTTATGTCGGGGGAGGGGCACCACCTGAAAGGACGCGTTTCTTACACAAACCAGGGGCAAACCGTGGTTTTATCTTCGTCGGCTACGCGTTGCGAGAGTTTCCACCCCAGCATTTTTTAGGGGCGAAGCTCCTTAAGGCGGCACCCGTTCGTCCCTCGTAGTCGTCGTGGTCGTAGTAGTGAGTACAAGTTTACGTTTGACCTCCAAGGTGGTGCCGGTGGGAGATTTCTCCTGTGCGTTGTTGAACAATAAAAAATTCGCAGCGTGCGCGTTAACTAAAAGCCGAATTCTTCTGTCTCTCATTCCCCATTAGCAGCCATTGGCATGTTCCAGTAGGAAACGTTAGTAGAAGTAGAAGTGTAAGTGTTAGCTAAAATCCGACTTCTTCTGCTCTCATTGCCATTAGCAGCCATTGTTTACCTCCAAGGTAGTGCCTGGTGAATTTCTCCTGTGCGTGATTAAACAATAAAAATTTTGTTCAAAACGCCGTTGATTGATGAAATAAACCAACGAAAGACGCCAGATGTTTTGTAAAAGCAGAACGAAAGAACGTTTTTCTTAAAGTGTAGTAGTAGTAGTTGCATGTAGCCACCTCGCCCGATCGTCAACGGGCGAGGTGGACCGGCAACGGCGCGAGGACCCTGCCGTACGAGAGTTAAATCACACTAAAAGACATACTTTGCGGGCGATACACTCTAGTGAGCTTTCAACTTTTCGTCTTAATGTACATGATAAAGAAATTATTTCTACGAAAAACGGAAGGCACACCTTGAGCAATATGTTTGGTTTTGGGACGCTAAATGGAACCATGAGGCGATGCGAAGCCGGAGCACTTGCACGATCGCGTTCCGTTGGCTTTCGTTGGGCATGCTACCAACCTCGCTTCGTGGAACGCGCGTCCTGTCTTCCCTCTAGCCTTGCCTTTAATTCGCACAGGGCGAGCGGGGAATGCGGTCGTTCTTGGCACTCTTTCGCTCGGGAGCGGACTTCTTCCTTGCATTTCACCGATCACAAGTGATAATGAAGGGACCACGTAAACCAGCAGTACAATAAAAGTTTGATGTTTAATATATACACGATGTTTCACGCTCTTTATATTATGTACTGGGCGCATTTCACGGAAGAGTTTCACGGTTTACTGATGATTCCCTCCGTAGCTTCGCCCCACTCATCATCATTCACCCCGTGGATATGCTGTGATTTTTTTGATGCGAAGTATCTTATGGCGGAGTTCAATCCGGTGGTGGTGGTGGTGGTGGTGGTGTGCGGCGTGACCACCCTTACTGCGCATGCGCATACCCTCTCTACATCCCCTCTCCCCTACCCCTCTCCCCTCCCCCTCTCCCCTCCCCCTCTCCCCTCCCCCTCTCCCCTCCCCCTCTCCACATTCTCTCTCCCCTCCCACTTTCCACTCTTCCTCTGAAACGCGGGCAAGACATGCCGAAATTCTCTCCTGCGCAACGGCGCGATGAGCACCAGCGCATGCGCGTCTCCTCCCCCTCTCTCTCCTCTCCTACGCTGCCCCCCTCTCGCACGCCTGCCGACTGTGTTCCCCGCTCGCCCTGTGAGAAATAACGGCCAGGCTAGAGGGAAGACAAGACGCGCATAGCGTTCCTCTTCGCGTTCCACGACGCGAGGTCGCTAGCATGCCCAAAGAACGCCAACGGAACGTGATCGTGCAAGTGCTCCGGCTTCGCATCGCCTTATGGTTCCCTTTAGCGGGAAATGGTGTAATTTTTAGATGCGAAGTATCTTAAGGCGGAGCTCAATCCGGTGGTGGTGGTGGTGGTGGAGGTGGTGGTGTGCGGCTGACCACCCTTACTGCGCATGCGCATACCCTCACCCTTCCCCTCTCCCCTTTCCATCTCCCATTCCCCTCTCCACTTTCCCTCTCCCCTCCCCCCTTTCCACTCTTCCTCTGAAACGCGGGCTAGACATGCCGAAATTCTCTCCTCGCAACGCCGCGAGGCTCGAGCGCATCGCGTCCCCTCCCCTTCTCTCTCCTCTCCTACGCTGCCCCCCTCTCGTCCGCCTGTCGACCGCGTTCCCCGCTCGCCCTGTGAGAATTAACGGCCAGGCTAGCTGAGATACGACGCGCGTAGCGTCCCTCTTCGCGTTCCACGCGCGAGGTCGGTGCATGCCCAACGACGCCAACGGAACGCGATCGTGCAAGTGTCCGGCTTCGCATCGCCTCATGGTCCCCTTTAGTGGGAGATGGTGTAATTTTTTAGGGGCGAAGCTCCTTAAGGCGGAACCGTTCTCCCTCGTAGTCTAGTCGTAGTGCGTACCAGTCTTACTTTGACTCCAAGGTGGTGCCGGTGGGAGATTTTTCCTGTGCGTTGTTGAAAATAAAAAATTCGCAGCTGTAGAAAAGCCGACTTCTTCTGTCTCTCATTCCCATTAGCAGCCATTCTTTATCCAAGGTAGTGCCGGTGAGATTTCCGTGCGTGATTAAACAATAAAATTTTGTTCAAAACGCCGTTGATTAAAATAAACCAACGAAAGACGCCAGAGGTTTGTAAAAGCAAAACGGAAGAACGCCAGATGTTTCTAAAGCAAAACGAAAAGACGCCAGCTGCTTAACGAAAGACACCAGATGTTTTCTAAAGCAAGGTTTTCAAACAATGAAAATTCACAGCGTCATGTAAAATTAAAGTGAGCTGCAAGTCGTCAAACTCATCGAACCTTTAGTTAAACGCGCCCGATCTCACGTCGGTGATGATGTACTGGGCAGAATTCACGGAAGATCACGGTTTACCGATGAACCTCCGCAGCTTGCCCACTCATCATCATTCACTCCGTGGATACTGTGAATTTTTGTTTAGTAAAAGTCAGACACCACGAACCCACATGCAAAGTGCGCCGTGCTTTTCTGACAATGCTTCGAAGAGTTTTAAGACTCGACAACGCTCATTTATATCAAACGGCACTGCAATTAAAAAAAACAAAACGTAGGAAAACATATGCGACAGTCACCTGTTAGGACATACCATACACGTAACTATTATGAAACAGTTTAACGTTTACGTTTTTTGCGTGCAAGGAGAGTGTTTGTGCACCACAACGAACGATGGTGATCCAGATGCCAAATAATCCGTAGACATTCGCCTTAGGGGCAAGTTGTTAGTGGGTGATTAGTCTTTCCTCTATTTGGCTACGTGGACCAGTACATTGCGTCAGCGATTTGTGCGTCTTCCACACTAGTGGAGGAAGCTCTGAGCATGGGCATGTCCCCTAGAGAAGCAGCAACATAGCAATTGCATTCTCACGTAATAATGGCCTCCGGACCTTAGAATCGCATTCTGGTTATGGAATGTTTCGACCTGTATCAATATGAATGCCTTGGCGACCTAACTGGGGCGCTGGTGCGTGTATTTCTTGTCCCTTACGCGAAGGCTTTCTTTCGTGCGGTTTCTTTCGAGGATCACCGCAATGAGCGTATACGCGGATGAAAGACTCTATGTTGCTCGAAACCGCTGCTATTACAGACTTGGAGTGGTAGATATCGTATCAACCTCGCCTGGGTATTAATCCTTTGCAGCCTAGGAATGACGCAAGCAAAAGCTCAGAAAAAAGAAATTGAAACACATCCCATAGGGTACCCAGTGCACTCCGCTATTGCGGAGTTTAAACGCGTGCAATCTAGTGTATCATCTATGCTGTGGATAGTGTCTTATTACGTGTGCGCGCAGTGTATGCTCGTCTTGTTCTTTTTTATGCAGCTTCTTTCCAAACCACACTACATAAATAATGTCCGCCATCGCGCCCTAGATGTGACGAAAGTGAATGTGCGGTGAAGCTTCCTTTTTCACATACCAAGTATTGTCTTTCACGATTCCTTTATTCCCACTACCTCGATCCACCTACCCTCCTCTGTGGCGCCCTTGCTGGACGTCAGAGCGGGGACTCCGCTCTGACGCACATTTGCAGCATATCATCTATGTTCAAAACCTATTACTATGTTTTGGGCCTTCCACTTCTTTGTTCGCGCAGGAAAGTGTCTCGTCTTGTTCTTTTTTAAAAATTTACCACAATCCACAACTAAAACAAGTTCTTTCCAAACCACACTACATGGGCAAGATGTGACCATCCCCAAAAGTACACATTCCTTTTTCACATACCAAGTTCTTTCACGATTCCTTTATTCCCACTACCTCGAACGAATGGAACCACCTACCCTCCTGCAAGCTGTTGCCCAATTGACCGGATGTCACTGCTTTTAAGGCTCTTGAATGCTTTTACTCTTAGCAGCATTTTTCTTTGTTCACTCTTATTTTTCCTATTACTATGTTACTCTTACCCACTCCTTTCTGTAACGCCTTCGCCCAATCGACAGGGCCGTCTGCTTCAGGCCGGATTTGTCGAAAACAACCGTCACCCGCAACGATGGCCGACTTGTTTTAGTGCGCCAATAAATCACCCGATGCCACCGACCGCATTGCTGGTAAGAAAGTTAAACTATGTATGAGTGTTCTCGCTCGTTCTCTTATTTCCGCCGTACGATCGATACTTATTAGTTTGGGTGGTGCTTTCGATATTTCAGTAAGCGTGCTGTTCTCCAGCGTCTACAAGTATGTAGATAAAGCTTGTGAAAGGTAGCGGTGCCTCATCGAGGACGAGGCGGTGTACGACGCAGGCCACGTTGTTGAATGCGTGGTCAAGGCCGTCAGCAGAGATCCCACCACCACCGTTGCTTTCGTACTGCAAACAAGTGCGCAAGTGCCGCCTTGTTGCACGCCCCTTTGCCGATGCCCATGATCGCAGTTTGTCCCGTAACGTTGGATCAGTGAGAACGATATTACGTCGTAGTTCCAATTAATACATCACAGGGCCGTTGCATGGGTATTAGAATGTAACAATAGTTAATCGCCGATTATAAGATGCACAGGGCCACAGACATTAACGTGGCAAAGGCAAGCTGGGTCGAGTTTCACGCCACGCAGCCTAACGAAAAGCTTAAAGAGCTCCGCTTTTAAAAAAAGCGTCTGCACTGCGTCAGGTGAAAACTTTTAGAGAATGTGCAATAAACAGCGGCAATAGGTTTCGCTTATGACTTTATGATAAGCAGTCCGCTAGGCGCGCGTTTGCCTTCATAAGTAAAATACGTATGTACGCTATCCAAATGCAGCCGTAGTCTCATACATCCTGCGCCGCTCAGCTGAGCTCACACTCACAAGGCGCGCTTTCCTGCGAGGCGATTCGGAGGCCGCGTCGTCGGCTCCTTGTCCAGGGGCCTTCGCGGCAGGTTGTGGGACGGCACCGCACCTCGTGTAAGTCGCCTATGCTTATAGCCTGCATGAAATAAACGCCTTAAGTATTGGCGAGGCGCTTAAACACGGTCACAAGCTTACCTAAGAGTCGCGCGTACGGTGAGTAGCGGAAGTCACTGTCCGCCAAGTGCTTGCTGCACACGGTCGATGAAGGCGTGGGGCGCTTTCCCATTCTGAGCGTGCGATGCACTTCTTCAGCTTTGGGTCCTTAGGGTAGTTGTGAAAGCGAACGCCTTTTTCACGAGCGGACGAAGTACACTGAGGCACGGAGCAGTACTTCACCATTGCGCAGCACTCGCCGCGGTGAAAAGCGGCCGCAGTTCTAAAAAACAAAGAGTTGTACGTTCTAAATGAACGTTCAAAGCAGTCCCACGGTTGTTCGAACAGCGTCAGTAGCAACCATACGCAAGATAACCAACTGAACTGCTTTTTTGTTGAGATTTACCACAACGGTGGTTTCAACACGGCGCTGGGCCTAAGTAGCAGACGAAAGCGAGCGAATCCCCGCTCTGACGTCATACGGGCGCCGTTCGCAGCGCCGCCATCGGTCGCACACCAGGCCAACAGGCACATGCGGATGGGGGGAGATGTAATATTATTTTAGAGTAATGGCAGTGACAATCGCCTCGTGGTCGCTACCATATTCAACAAGACGAATTTGTTCCTTTTGTCGGGCATTGTATTCACGTTTGTTTTTGTGGTGTCTTTATATTTCGTGGTCTACCCGTGACAGTCTTGGATAAACTGAAGAGTTGCAGACGGGTCTTCTTTTATATATGTAAGCGGGACTACACGCGGGCAGAAGGAAGGGCCGTTTGAAGTCATGTCAAGCCTCGTGCGAAGTGTAACCAGCTGCAACCTGATCTCTACCGGGAACGCATAGGAAAGTGTTCGCATTGTTCACAGGTGCCTTATCATCCATCATGTGCGTTTTTGATGCTTGTTCGGTGGTTTTGTTTAGTGAAACTGTAGCGGATTATGGCAGAGGAAGAAGGATGCTGCTACATACGTTACCAAAAACCAAACTGATTTATTCCAATGGCCCACGCGCTCGCCTCTCTTGCCTCCAAACACGTCATCGTCCTCGCTGCGTCGGCATGCCGACACGCTACAAAACGAACACTGAGCTCTATGCTGTATGCCTGATTACAAAGAAAGACATGCAGTTTGCCTTCAATTGTTAAAGCCCCTAAACCACCCAGAGGCCCGAAATTTAGTTTGGGCGTTGGAGCTGTGCACGAGTCTGCAGAGAACGCTAGCGGAGTTACAGGCGTTTGCTCGTTTAGCTTTTTCCTTCGCTACGCCGGGTTCGTCGGCTGGTCTGTCCACCTCTCCGAATGCCCGTCCTCAGCGTCCGAGGTGGAAACACAAGGAGTGCGCGCATCTGCTGGCAGAGGAGCACGCGAGCGCCTGTGTGATTTGCCCAATTTCTGTAGCATATACGCGCTATAGGAGTTTGTGGCGACGCCACATATTTCCTGACCAACGAGAGAGATACAGCTTCGATCTAAAATGGTGCGGCCCGTGCGCCCCGCTGAAAAACACGGGCAAAGCGTAAACGTTGTGCTGAAATTTCCGTCCACATTTGCACTAGTAGACGTACCGCCACTTTCTTTCGTGACCACGTCTATAGAACGTGGGTCACCGGTGACGCGAATGCGCCGAACGAGAATTTAAAAGTACGGGTGCTCCTATAATTTAGTTGCACCATCTAAAACACTCTGTAAGCACTAATGTTCCGTAGCCTGCATAGTTAGTTTGTTTCCCAGTTGCAGCGATTTTTTACAGCGACTCAAAGATAGCGGTTCGGTTGGTTTGTTCACGGAAAATGGCAGACAAATGGTGAGAGACCCTTTCACAAATGTTCCTTGGAGAATTGTGTTGCGTCGGCAAGCGATTTTGAGATGGGAAGCAGCTTTTGCGCTGGGCTTTGTCCGTAGTTCCATTGGCGACCGTCCGCCTTCTAAAGACCTACCATAGCCATCTCTACATATTGAGCGCACCCTCGCGCCACAGAGAAGTCGTCTCCGTCTTGTTCTTCGACCGCCTTGATGATGATACGTGCAGAACACTTTAGGGGCCCGGGAGGCCGTCTGCTGTCCTAGCTTGGCATAACGCAGACAAAACCACATGTGCTGGCACGCGATAGCGCGTTCGGGCCTGTGTAAGGGCTGGGTAAGGCGCTGTGGCCTCTCCTTCTTACACTCTCTCAGCAATCATGTGATGGGTGTCAGCGAACGAGATTCTGCAGACGCGCGATGAACCCGCGTGGCGTGCTCCAACAAGAGTTCGGGACGAGTAACAGCAACAGCAACTAAAGTGAATTCATGGTGAGTTCCACATGCTAGGACGCGTTAACATCGGGCAAGGTGCCCGTGATGAACGGAACTTTATGTCGAACCATGCGCTCCTTCGCATCCCCACATGGTTCCGTTTAGTGGGAGATTGTGAATTTTTTTTGCTGTTCCTAGAAGAATTTACAACGCGAATGATGTAAAATAATGAAAATATAGTTCGGACGATAAAAAGCTGTAGAACGAGCCCGGAGAGTAGCTAGGTGTTGAGCAGTAGGCTACGCTTTCTAGTGCATCGATTTTTACACCGATTGATATGTGAGGAATGTTGGCACTATTACATCTTTGATTAGTGGTGTAGCAACAGTATATGGTAAAATTGCTGATGTCCTTCACCAAAAGAGAGTAATGTTCAGCCGAAGAAGGCTGCCCGTCCGTGACCCTAGAGTAGTGTTGCGCAGCGAAGCGATGTGTGTCATGAGGAAAATCGGCGTTTTGGGCATATTTTTTACAGCGAAGGTAATAAGGTTGCATATCTGTGGAAGCAGTCTATACCAAAGATGATGGTTCTTGGGAAATGGTCACGGCCGCAGAGATGGTGATTTTCATTTGCCTGCTGATGTATATAGGCATCTTTGAGCTTCCACGACTACACCTCCCCAAAACAAGTACCTTCAGAACATGTCCTACAGATTGACTAAGCGGAGAGTACGCAAGAAGGGGTAAAGGACAAGAAACTTGACGACTGGACAAATGCCACTTGCAATGCCTGTTTTGTTCTGTGGCACACCAACCCTAGAACAACGTTTTTATATATCTTAGAGCTTTCAGACATGGTTTCACCAATTTCGATAATGTCATACATTGAAATGTGAACACTTTTGGTAGCTTAGAAGTTTAGAATATTTTTCTTGTGTGCGGTGAAGCCATGCTATGGGTTGTTTTGGTGCCGTGTTGAGTGCTACCTTTTGGAATCAGATTGTTTTCCTGTGCTGATATTTAACATACTTTACTAAAATACCTATGGCTCAATAGCAAATTTATTCGTCTTCTCAGTTATGTTTATTGTATTGCTGTGTTTGAAGAATTTGTACAGGGAAAAAATATATCCATGTAACCTGATGGACTAATACAGTTTTCACTGGGCAGACAACAAAATTGTAACTCATACGCTTTTTGAGCTCGATCATTCGAACTTTCCTCTAATATACACATATTCTGAGCAAATATTTTGTATATCTTAGATAACTTTTCGTTTTTTTCTTTCTTGTTGGGGGCATAACAATAAAAATGTTCTGTGCAATGTTCAATAAGTCTAGATTTTCATAAATATTCTCGCATACTATACCTAATATGAGTTTTTTCGAAGTAATACAATTAAAAAGTACAATCAATTAGCTTCATAATGATATATATTATTACACTGTATGTATCGTATTATTCGTAATGAAAATAATTAATATATAAAAATAACAAATATGGCCAATATTCGCACACTCACGAAAGAGTTAAGAACAAAAAATTGTGGCGATTGGGAATGGAGGCAAGGGTGTTCAAGTCCACTAACGTGAAACATGGGGAGGGGCGAAGCATGCAGCATGCGCCGGTGTTTCAGACAGCGAAACGCGTGCTGTTCGCTTTCTCTCACCACACAGCGACCACTGAGGCGGTGGCGCCCTTTTGTGCGCTGAACCGGTTTTAATCAAGCTGAATCACCGTCACTACAGCAGACGACACACGCCGTACAGCAGACGAGGCACGCCGACATGCCGAGACCATAAGGGGCTCGGCCCCTGCTCCGATTTGACACAGACACCGTAATTCGCTTTCAGTTAAAGCGCACGCTGAAAATCTATTGTTCAACAAAGCACAAGAGGAATCTCCCACCAGCGCTACATTGCAGACCAAGATGCAGTGCCTGTATATGCGGGATGGCCGGTGAACGGTTGTGCAGCCAGAGCAGCCGGTTTTAGGGGCGAAGCACCATAAGGTATTGGCTTGTCGGCGGTACATCGTTGTCTGCTGTCACAGCGTGTATCGTCGTGTCCTGTCCAATTGTTTGAGCGCAAGAGAGGGCGCCACCGCCTCAGCGCTCGCCGTGTGGCGAGAGAGAGTGAACAGCGTGCGTTGACTATAGAAACGCTCTTTCTGCGATGAACGCTCAGCAACCAGCTCGTCAGCAACGAGAACGCGCCCTCACCCTGAAGAGACAACGCCGACGCAGATAGCGTCTGCTAGCGAGTATCTTGAGTGGAAAAAAAAGTCACATTTTCGCCGCAACTGCGAAGCAATGAATGCGATAGCAACAAATTGGAATGTAACGCGAATAACGGAAAACAGGTCGAAATTGCCAGCTAGTCGCTCAAGCGCAAAGGACGCACGAAAAGAACGCTCACAGGACAAGCGCGAACTATCAAGTGTAACAGTTGTTACTTATTTCTGTTTGAACAGCGTACTCGTTGATGACCATGACCAGAGTGACCATATAATTGCTATCGCAAAACAAACCGTCTGCTCGCACTGCATCACCGTTCACCGGCCACCCCGTACATATAGGCACTGCACCTTGACCTGCAATGTAGTGCCGGTGGAAGATTCTTCTTGTGCGTAGTTGAACAATGCAGATTCGCCGCGGGCACGTTTACCAAAAGCGGACTGCGGGTCTCTGTGCCTAATCTTTCTTCTGTGTGGTATTGCACATTAGCAGTAATTTTTCTGTGCGAAACACCGGCGCACACTGTATGTTTCGCCCCTCCATAGGTTTCACGTTGGTGGAGCTGAAACACCCTTCCCGATATGCTTCGTTCCTCCCCAATTTTTTTTATCTAGCGGTCGTGGTGTATGTTACATTCGTTTGCTACGGGCAAGGAAGAGTTGCTTTGAGGGGCAGTTTCCTGCTCTACGATAGTGTAATACACTCAAATGTCCTTGATGGCAAGTTGCTAGCCTGATGCCGTGGTGGTCTTTATTACATTATTGTACACACGGCCGCTACATATTCTTTTATTGCAGCGCTCGGGGTAGAGCTTCCGTTTTAAAAAAAATCACGCGAAATCTTTTTGGGCATTTTGCTGTACAATATCTTACAAGCTCGTTGCAGTAGGGTGAAAGCGACGAGGTGTAAACAAGCCACATGCTTGCGCAGAAAAAATTTATACTGTCCCGTTTGTGATTGCATTACAATTGGCAAATTTAAGACAACTCCGTTTCTCTGACACGTACTTCGTCAAAGTGATACGTGATCCGCCAATCACGATTCGCATGCACCTCATATGCCTTTATTTATTTTGTCGCTAGCCGCCGGTAATTGTGGGGAAAGCAACGTGACAGTGCCCATGCAAATGCGACCGCCCACTTCGACACGAATTCGCGCTTGCTTGTTGACCACTGTCCTGACATCTACAAATAAACGGTAGAACCGGCTATCGTTTTCTGTCATCTCACGCTGAGGGACAAAGTATTAGGTGTGGTGTGTCCTTAATATAGAGATCAGCCGTTTACTCAGCCGCGCCTGCTGAGCCTTGCCCCCGGGAATTTGAGAAGTAATCTTGTACTCAGGGCAAGTTAGTCACGAATGCAGTGCTGTCGAACTGTCGGGACGTAAATATAACGCAAACACAAGCATCGGTTTAAAACTTCCGGATCGCACAGCGCACGACGACGAATTTATAATAACAGAGAGCTGAGCTAGTTGGTCAGTATTCATGGTAAAGACACAAGGCGTGTAAACACAGACACAAGAGATAGCTCAAGACACCACAACGCCGCTAACAATTGAAAAGGCGCAGAACGGCGGAAAAAAAAAGAAGGCAGGAGGACTGATCTGCGCATGCCCAAGCAATAGGCGAACCTATGAATCCGGCACTCGTGGTGGTCTACGTGAGAGATAACTATTCAGACACTTGATTTCTTCATACTGAAATAATAGCAGCGCCAAACTAAGTGGTCATAGAAGGGGAGCACAAACAAGCGCTTGTTTGTGTTCTCTGTCCCGTTAGTTTTGCGCTGCTATAATTCCAATATGAACCTATACTAACTAGCCCGCCTTTCATCCTTTCTGTAATTCATCACTTGATTTCCTCTTCATGCAGGTTAATCGATGGTTGGCTCACGCATACGCTACCACTATTATCGATATGCCAGGCCCTCAATCACTAAACGCGTTTCTTTATTCTTATGCCGGTGCAAAATGGTGCATTCATCGAATTTTGGCGTACACTGACGCTCTCGATAATGTAAAGATAGATTACATGGTGAACCTCCGGTTAGCGATCGCTTCATGTTCCATTAATCTCTCGTTAACACCAGAGATATTATTAATTTTTGGCTAACACCAGAGATTCTAAAGACTATTCTGTCCGTCTCTGGAACACCCTACGTAAAAGCGGCCGCAGCTAAACAGAATCCTATACACCACACACGTACGGCAATAAGTAAATTTGTTGGTATGTTCCCAAAACAAATGTCGCTCCGCTTCTTGTCTATCACCCGCTCATTCTTGCTCTGTACTGTGGCACATATCTTACCAAGCTTATTGGCAACCGTAAAAATGTTTGTGGCGTTTGTGGGGTTTTGACTTCTCTCATGTGTCCGCGTTTGCACGCCTATCTCTTCAACGTGACTATAAGCACGAGACGGGAGTAACTGCGAAACGCTTAGAGCGTTGGGTGCTGCCGTGTGCTCTCTGTACTCGCTGAACGCGTGAGCGCAGATGCTAATGGGACGCCGAGATGACGACGTGGCCCGGAATACACCATGAGAGATTTTCGCTCATCTTATTAGGCACAGTGCCGTCTAGTTTTTCGGTGTGACTGCAGCGCCAGAATAGACAGCCTAACGGATAAAAAATTGGCCGCGTATCGGCCAATTCTTTCGGCCAATGTCGTCTAAAGACGATAAAAGAGGCGCTGCGTGAGATATGGACGCCATCTGGCAATACGTCGGGAAATATGAGTGCTGTGTTGCGGGCAGGTAGTCCCGGCACAGCAGCAGGAGAAGACCGGCGGTGACCAACGCGGCCGGCGGGGACGCCAGCCAGCCCGAACACGCGGTTTGGCGCGAAGCGCTGAAGCAGAAGAATCGTCCGCACTCAACGAATACTCTCCACCACATTCTTTTATTTTACACATCGCCTGGGTAAAGCAGGAATGCCAGAGCGGCGCCCCATGGCATTCGTACAGTGCCATACAGAACCGAAACCGAAACAAAACAATGAGCTCGTGCAGAGGGCACAGAGGAAGGCAAGATTCAGCGCAGTCGCATTTTCAGCGCAGCTTAAGAAACCATGGTCTCTAGAATTACCTATCTATGTATTTTCTATTAAAGGAACACACGACCTTATACTTACCTAATAATGTTGCGCCTCAGATATGCGTAATGTTTGCTTTTTGATCAACAATGTACACAAGTATGAACCTAGTCAGCCGTTCAAGATGGCTGGACCTTGGGCAAGTGGTTCAACTTCGGCCGGGTGGCTGAATCGAGTGACGTGCCGACAAACAGAAAGACAGACAGACCAAAATTTATCCGTTTTTGTATCCCAAGAAAGACTATCGTCTTTAAGAAGGATGAGGTTTTGCGTGAAATTATACCACATAAATGTAAGGCACGCCGTCGGGCTAACAACACGGGTGGTTCTGCGTAAATTTCGCCCCTAGTTCAAATTGCGCTGCGGCAACACCGTTTTATCACTGCCGTGTCATTCCATTGTGTGCTTTTTTAGGGACAGTTTGAGTACCGAAGTCTCAGACTTCGCTCGATAGAAATAGTTCGCTGTAGCGGGACCACGGCCGTAAAATAAAAGGACATCTTAAGCGCAACTAAAGCTCATCATGAACTACAGTGCCGCAGTTATACACCTAACAACAACAAGAAAGTGCATGAACCTCGTTTTTTTTACCACGGAGTCGCTAAAACTCCGTGGTAAACTGCGTGCATTCACACACAATTTATTGCGCCTCATGTTTGGGACTATGCCAAGCGCACTTTACGATGTGCTTGAACCAGAAAGCAGCATCAGCACTGAAATGATTCTGGCGAACGAAGTGTACGACACCAATGCACAGCCCTCTCACTCACTGATCTTATTACAAGTCGCACTCACTGATCTTATTACAATGCGCATGCAGCCGAGCAAGCCCATTTGCTTTTGTACGTGCACAATGTTAAGAATACGTACGAGAAGTTAAAATCGCGCTAACATAAGAGAACAAACCGCCCTTTGAGAATGTGCAGGACGTATACGCGTACATGCAAACACGATGTGGCTAGCACACGACGCAGGGAGCAATCCACACTAGGCGCGCTTCAGCCAGTAGCCGCCAGGCGGCGACTCCGCTCGATCTCGCGGCCAATACTCACCAACGTCGTCAGTTAAATTACAATGGGCTAAGATAAACAATTATTCACAGAAACCACGCAATCGTCAATGCTCGAGATGATAGTTCTAGTTAGAAAGAAACTCCCAAATATCCGATAAAATAGCGTGCTAGATATTGAGCAAATGCACCAAATGACATAACTGCTAAGAACAACAGCTGAACCCGAAACTACAAGAAACATGTCATAGTAGTCGGCGCCATATCGGCAAAAGCCAAGACAACCACTGCATGTTTGTACGGACGGCCCGACGATGAAGCTGCCAGAAACACAGATAGCGAGTGGGATAACAACGCTTAAGACAATTCAACAACAAGCAAAACCTAAATTCCGGAACGATTAGAGCTGCTGCAGTAAAAATGCCGTTCCTTCTCCAGGAAGGAGGCACACCACCAGCAATATTGCTGAACCTATCAGGCATCTCCGTTCATATTGTACCTTGGGGACCTCAGAAAAAGACGCTAATTGAAGAAACCTGATCGGAGTTTCGCGTAATATCATTCCGAAATCCCAAGAACGATACAGTCCCCACAAGCAACTGCCTCGCGATGTTTGCGCCACAGACCAAATGCCTCGCTGCAATCAGAAGATGCGAACATCTTCTATGAAGATTTCAAAACCACGCGCTGGAAACCAATGGGCGTCGACGAAATTAGGTATCGCGTGACGGCAATATTGTTACGGGTAGCTTAGTAACTATTTATTAAATCGTTAAAACAGCGCAGGGTGGACAAGATGGCGTCAGTCCAGCAACAACCAGAGAAGCGACGTCGTCTTCCTCGTCTTTCATGCAGCCACGCTGCGGCGGCTGTATGGTATCATAACCCCCCGGCGGTAGAAGCACCGTCTCGGTGCTTATTCTACACAGATGTGGTCGAGGGAGGGTAATAAGGCTTGAGCCTAGACACGTGAACGACGTCGCTCGTAGCTGATGATGACGTTGTTGGATCGGCTGGGACGATCTCATACGTAACGTCAGTGATTTGGCGAACGACATGGTATGGTCCAGTGTACCGTGACAGGAGTTTCTCAGAAAGCCCCACACGCCGAGTGGGAGACCAGAGGAGCACAAGAGAACCCGGAGAAAAGTGCACGTCTCTATGAGGACAATCATAGAGCTGTCTTTGGTGCTCCTGCGAGGCCTCGAGGCGATTACGGGCGAGTTGGCGCGCGTGGTCGGCGCGGGCGATGGCTTCGGCGGCATATTCGGTGGCGGAGGGCAGCAAGGTGTCCAAGGGTAGTGCGGGTTCTCGTCCGTATAGGAGATAGAATGGTGAATAGCCGGCAGTGTCGTGACGCGAGGAATTGTAGGCGAACGTCACATATGGCAAATGAATGTCCCAGTCCTGGTGATCAGCCGCAACGTATTTCGCGAGCATGTCGGTTATGGTCCTGTTGAGGCGCTCCGTGAGGCCGTTCGTCTGTGGATGGTACGAAGTCGTAAACTTGTGTTTGGTATTGCAAGATCGCAGGATTTCGTCAACAAGAGCTGAGAGAAAGGTGCGGCCACGGTCAGTGAGAAGTTGGCGAGGGGCTCCGTGCACTAAAATTATGTCGTACGACAGAAAGTCCGCAACGTCGGTAGCGCAACTCGTCGGAAGCGCTCGTGTAATAGCGTACCGCGTCGCGTAGTCTGTGGCGACAGCAATCCATTTATTTTCGGAGCTGGAGAGTGGGAAAGGACCAAGCAGGTCGAGACCAACTCGAAAAAAAGGTTCAGCGGGAACGTCGATCGGCTGAAGGCATCCAGCTGGAAGGGCAGACGGCCTTTTGCGGCGCTGGCAGGGCTCACAAGCGGCGACATAGCGTCGAACAGAACGGGCAAGTCCAGGCCAAAAAAAAACGACGACGTACACGGTCGTATGTGCGGGAAACGCCCAAGTGGCCCGCCAAGGGAGCGTCATGAAGTTGGTGCAGGACAGCCGAACGCAGGTGGGCTGGTATGACGAGGAGTAAGTCGGAGCCGAGTGGATCGAGGTTGCGGCGGTATAGGATCCCGTCTTCGACGAGATACATGCGTAAAGGCGCGTCGCGAGGCGTTGACTCAAGTTGGTCAATAATGGCTCGTAAAGAAGGATCCTTGCGTTGCTCTTCGCCAATATTGAGCAGCTGCGACACAGAAAAAGCGTCTGCGATGGTGTCAGTATCGGTTGCTTCCTCCACAGGGTAGCGGGATAAACAATCCGCATCCTGATGCAATCGCCCTGTTTTATACGTTACAGAGAACGTGTATTCTTGCAGGCGTAGAGCCCAGCGAGCGAGTCGTCCTGTGGGATCCTTGAGTGAGGCTAGCCAGCAGAGCGCGTGATGGTCGGTGACGACACGGAATGGGCGCCCGTATAGGTATGGACGAAACTTGGCGACTGCCCACACAAGAGCGAGGCACTCGCGCTCCGTAATTGAGTAGTTGCGCTCGGCGGGAGAGAGCAGTCGGCTTGCATAGGCTATAACACGGTCGTGTCCACGTTGGTGTTGCAATAACATTGCTCCTATGCCATGCCCACTGGTGTCAGTGCGGACCTCGGTTGAAGCTGATGGGTCGAAGTGGGCCAAGACTGGCGGCGTGGTAAGCAGGGTCATAAGTTGGGAAAAGGTGAGGCTTGATCAGGGCCCCAGTAAAATGGGGCGTCTTTCTTCAAGAGGTTTGTGAGGGGGCGTGCAATGGTCGCAAAGTCCTTAACAAAGCGCCGGAAATAGGAGCACAGCCCCACAAAGCTGCGAACATCCTTTGGGGACTTCGGGGACTTTGGGGACCCAGCACCTCCACCAATAATGTTACGGGTAGCTTAGCAACTATTAATTAAATCGTTAAAACAGCGCAGGGTGGACAAGATGGCGTCAGTCCAGCAACAACCAGAGAAGCGACGTCGTCTTCCTCGTCTTTCATGCAGCCACGCTGCGGCGGCTGTATGGTATCAATATCACGTGGAGTACCGCAGTGGAGACGTTGGCAAACATACGGGCCGTACTGCTGTATTTCACACGTGCGCCTTCACTTTGCGACAACACTTCTACCGAAACCAGCAGTCGCAACGTTTGACAGCGGGACTATGCCTCCTTCGCTTCGGCGTTGCGGAAATCCGACGATGAGCGTTCGCCTGGACTCGAGGACGGGGAGGTAGAAAGCCACTTAGTTTTTGGTCCCTTGGCGTTGGACGCTTGCACGTTCTCTTACTGCGCGTGGTCGCGGTCATCAAATTGCCGAAAACATATCCAAAATCACGCATTTTGCAGCTCTCTCGTGATGTTTCGCTGATAGTTCGGAAAAAGAGCCGCGCTTCGCTTCTAGACTCCAAAATTCAAATAATTTCGCTATAGTCGCCTGTTCTATGTCAAAATTCGCCAAATCATTCTCAACAAGCACGCATAGCTTATGCTGCGGTCACTTTTATGTCAAGTTTCCGCCTGTTTTTTGTGTCTACACTCTGACATCTTTCCATAAAGTTTTATGAAAGAACGAATGGCCTTTAACAGTCGCCGTGAAAACCACTCAACCGTGTTCTGTCACAAAGTCCAATTATCACAGCATCACCTTGCGGGTAGCGTGCCTTATAGCGAGTGATCGGTTGATATTTAGACAGAAATAAAACAATACTATATTTTCTTCCAAGACACTTATCGTGGCGCTCACATAAAGGGATGACCGAAGTGGTGCTTTTCACCAGAACACCAGAATCGCCAATTGCGCTTTTATTATATTCTTACTTAAAACAGATAAACATTTTCAAAGACACCAGAGAATGCATGACGGTCGTATAGATAAGAAGTGGAGCAAATTGCCTAAGCAGGTTGGCTTTATTGTCAATATTGGTCCGCGCCATTCCCAATCTATTTCGGAAAACTATTTCGTGCATTACTTAACTGGGGCAGCTCATTCATGTCCCACAGAAGAATACGCAACGTACTCTAAGTCGTAAACCTATTAAAGCGAAGCTGGCTGTTTAAAAAAAAATCACCACCATATCCATGAAGTGAATGATGTTAGAGGAGCATACTCGGAGATGATGGGGTAATCTGTGAATCCACCGTACACATTCCTCTGCCATCATATATAGACGTGACAATGTTGTGCAGCTGTGGCCGGACGCGTGGTCGATGAATTCGCGCTTGAAGCGCGCGTCGGCGCCGCCAACCTCCGTAGCAACCGCTTTCGACGCTTAGCCGCGGCATCCCACGCCCGCACATCTTCGGGGTTCTCTTGCCGCCGCTTCCGTGCTGCTTCTGCCTTGCGACCTGTCCCCACGGGGTCCGCTTGACGGCGCGCCCGCTTCTGTTCTTCGCTGGCCCGTAGCTCCGGGTTTGCTTGACGGCGAGCCCTCTTTGCTTCGGTCTTCCGGGCTCTCACCGCAGGGTCTTGGCGGCGAGCCCGAGCTGCAGCTGCGTTGCGAGCCCGCCGCGCTGCTGCCTTGGCTGGGGTGTTCATGCTGCGGAGCGGCAACGATGAGTGTTCATTGAGTGAGCTTCGGCGAATGGAAAGGAAGCAGGCCAAATGAGAGGCGCGGCCCTCAAGGTCACCTGTCTAACTAGCGCACGCGCCGAGGGTGGTGTGCGCTGCCTTGAGCGGCGACGCGCCATCTAGTGAGCATTCTTGAAATCACCGGAGTTAGCGCAGCTGCGCCTATCAACTTTTGGCGGGACCAATGAGAACTAGTGTACACGCCGCCGACGGACAAGGCGTGAGCATATGATGCTTGGCGAGCAAGCTCCTAAAAACCCCTCCTTACCCACAGCTCGCGCGCGCCAATAAGTTTTCTTTCCGGGTTTCGGTTCGAACATGAGTACTCTCAGTCCGAAAGCAAGCGTTTTGACTATTAGGCCGCATGCCAATGCTTGCCTAATGTGAGCCTAACTGAAGCATACGAATGCGTTCTACCGACGATGCCAAAAATATATTGGGAAGCCCTACACTTGCTATGGACGCTTCAATAAAATATATAGCGTTCGCGTACAAAAGTGATCTACCGGAGAACGCGTAAGATCGATATCAGGTATTGCACATTCCAAAAAAAAACTCCCAATTGGAGAATATTACTTTCCTAACCCGCGTTTCTATCACCGCGTGATGATCGCGTTGGGCCGTTCTGCAGGCTGACGAACGCCGGAAGCAAAGTGAAAGCCGGCTTGCCGATTCAGCTCAAAACAGCATTCCAGGACGGCCGCTGCCTATAATGAGACTAAACGCTTAAGTTATGAGGGTGCATTGTGCAATGAGAAAGAAAGATAGAAAGAAAGAAAGAGAGAAAGGAAGAAAGAAAGAAAGAAAGTGGGAAAGCAAGAAAGAAAGTGAGAAAGAGAGAAAGAAATAAAGAAAGAAAGAGGGAAAGAGCGAAAGAAAGAAGAGAGAAAGGAACAAAGAAAGTGAGAAAGAAAGAAAGAGATAAAGGAAGAAAGAAAGAAAGGAAGAGAGAGAGAGAAAGGAAGAAAGGAAGAAAGAAAGTAAGAGAGAAAGACCGAAAGAAAGAGAGAAAGAGCGAAAGAAAAAAAGAGAGAAAGGAAGAAAGAAGTGAGAAAGAAAAAAAGAGAGAAAGGAAGAAAGAAAGAAAGAAAGAGAGAGAGAAAGAAAGAAAGAAAGAAAGAAAGAAAGAAAGAAAGAACGAAACAGAGAAAGGAAGAAAGAAAGAAAGAGAGAAAGAAAATCAGCCGGCGTCCGTAGCAAAACGCACCCGACGTTGACTCGCTACAATTGCCAACGAAAGCCGAGCGATCATGCAACCGCTGCCCCCACACGCTGAACCCTAATTGGCCGTTTCTCCTCCCGTAAATGGGCGCCGCAATCCAAGCCCGCTTAGTCAAAATGCGAGGCGCCAGCAGACAGGCGGCAGATGCGAAAAAGCACTGCCCTCCGTTCACTTGTGCCATACTCTCTCTTCTGCGATTAGAAGAAAGTGCGAGGGCACATTTCCCAATGTGTATGATCAGGTCACCGCAATCAAGCAAGCCGACGCCGCTCCCTTTCGAAAACATCGTTAGTTCGGTAACAGGCCTCACGACCGGGTCAGACACAAACGGCGTGAAATAAGGATTGCACTAAAATGTGCGTTTGCTATATGAGACAGCAATAATGATTGATTTGTAGCATAATGTATGTTCTCATTTTTTTTCGCTTAGGTTTATGCGCGTAGGTTACGTGTTCTACCACTGGACGCTGCTGATTCTAATCAGCTGGGAAGCTTAGTCAAGCTCAGAAGGGCTGTTTCTTCCGATGCTCTCCACTCGATGAAATCTTCTATAAAAGGATTGATTGATTGATTGATTGATTGATTGATTGATTGATTGATTGATTGATTGATTGATTGATTGATATATAAGGCCTCGAAGTAGCCGTTCTTGGCAGAAAAATACTGTATTACAAGGAAACTTTTCGTTGTTTTAAAAAGTATATTGGCTAGAGATATCTCCGCCTTCGCTTCATAGTTTCAATACATAATGGAAGTTCTAAATGTGTCTCTAAAATTTATCTGAACCGCAAGCTAAGGAATCATTCAAGAAACATATTGAACATTATGACAACAAACCAAAGCACATTGAGCAACCTATCGTGGCTATGTGCTGGACTATCATGCACAACAGTGCAGTAGTCTCAGATAATTATGTAAAGCGCGAAGGAGCTGACGTTGCTATTCGGCGTTGTTTGCCGCTCTCGAAAGCCAATAACATCATTGTATTTATTGTGGTTTCATATCATAAATCATACGTACGGGGAGGGCTGTACACGGCTGCTACCCAAAGCAGTGACGAATCAAGGAAGCAAGGAATATACGCTGCAGCATGTAACACAGCATATAACTCTTGGTAGCATTTGAAGGTGAAAGCCTGCCGCACACGTGGTAACGCATTTGGTTACGCCATCGGTGATCAGATTGATTTCAATACATAATGCGCAGCAGTGTGAGAGACACGCATTAAATTACATTGATGTTCTCAGCCAATTGCAGTGTTCATCTCCCATCTTCTGAAACGTTCTGTTTCAGGAGCATTCTGCTCCTCACGTGGTGTTGCACTACGAGCGGGTTCGGTGCACCTTTGAGCAAGTGACGACGCCATGTGATCACGTCACAAACATAAGCTATTCGTGACGTCATCATGACTATACAACAAGCCGTTCGCTCTCCGCACGTCTCTCCCTTGGAGGGCACGAGGATTTTAAAGGCGAAGCATTTCTCAGCGAACACCCGCCACTTTCAGCGTATCTATCTATCTATCTATCTATCTGTCTGTCTGTCTGTCTGTCTGTCTGTCTGTCTGTCTGTCTGTCTGTCTGTCTGTCTGTCTGTCTGTCTGTCTGTCTGTCTGTCTAGACGCCTACGACTTAGTGTTCTCGTGGCCGTTGCATTAACTGCATATATTGACTGCATATATACAAAAAAAATTGGCCGCGTATCTGCGTGCTTCGCTGCAAATGTCGTCTAAAGACGATAGAAGAGGCGCTGCGTGAGATATGAACGCCATCTGGCAATACGTCGGGAAACGTGAATACTGTGTTGCGGGCTGGTAGTCCCGGCGCAGCAGCAGGCGACGACCGGCGGTGACCAACGCGACCGGCGGGGACGCCAGCCAGCCCGAACACGCGGTTTGGCGCGAAGCGCCGAAGCAGAAGAAACGTCCGCACTCAACGAGTATCTCCACACACTCTTTTATATTCACGTCGCCTAGGTAAAGCAGGAATGCCAGAGCGGCGCCCCATGGCACTCGTACAGTGCAATACTGAACCGAAACCGAAACACAACAATGAGCTCGTGCAGAGGGCACGGAGGAAGCCATGTTTCGGCGCAGTCGAATTTTCAGCGCAGCTTAAGAAACTAGGGTCTCTAGAATTACGTATCTATGTATTGTTATACATAGATACGATGGACACGATGATGTCGCCTTCCATGTACCCACCTACTGAGTACGCTCAAGAAGCTATTGCCCCCGCCGACCATGCACGTCAAGTTGCGCGCGTTCGGTTAACCGAATCGCAAGCGGGCCAACAATCTCGCTACGATCGCCGTCACAGAAACGCCCACTTTCTTCCTGGATCTCTTGTCCTCCTTTGGTCTCCAGCACGACGTGTTGGGCTTTCTGAAAAGCTCCTCTTCCCGTACACCGGACCATAGCGTGTATGCCGCCAAGTGACCGACGTGACGTATGAAATCGAGCCATTGTCTTCGTCCTCGTCGACTCAGCCCCGCACCGACATTGTTCACGTTGTCCGTCTGTAGCCCTATCACATACCGGAACCCACCGACGCGTGTGTATAGTGACCATCCTCGCGACCGTCTTTGCCTGGGCGCACCGAGTCGGTGCTTTCACCGCCGGCGGGTAATGTTATGTGCCGCTTACCTAGAGGACGAAGAGGAAGAGGACGTGTTCGTTTCTGCTTTCGCCATCTTGGTTGTCACCCCTACCTCTGTGGTTGTGTAAATACTGTAATTACAGCCTTCTTCTGTCGTCTCCCCGTAACAGTATTTTCTATTAAAGGAACACACCACCTAATACTTACCTAGTGATGTTGCGCATCAGATATGCGTAATGTTTGCTTTTTGATCAACAATGTACACAAGTATGAACCTAGTCAGCCGTTCACGATGGCTGGCCCTTGGGCAAGTGGTTCAACTTTGGCCGAGTGGCTGAATCGAGGGACGTGCCGACAAACAGAAAGACAGACAGAAAGACAGACCAAACTTTCTGCGTTTAAGTTCCCCAAGAAAGACTATCGTCTTTAAAAGTGGCACGTTGTGACACGAGTTCGTGACGAACATGCATCGCATGTAATACGGAAATCAGGAAATGCGTGTCCTGCATGGTTTGATTCACATGCCGTGGCCTTCGTGCTCTCGCGGCCGTTGGTGTGGTCTCGAGAGCACCATCCCCTCCTCGGACTATGGGAAGCCTATACACCCCTGCCTCTTGCAATATCATTCTACTGCGAAAAGGACATGCAGTCGTAGCCCACTTTTCGTCAGTTTTTTGGCATTTATATTGTCTATTAAAATGCGTACAACAAGTGCCCTATATTTCATTACTTTTTACTCCTCCCCTTACAGAATAGTAAAAAGAATGCTTGCACATTGCTGTTGCTTAATTTTAATAATAAGAAATTGTAGTTTTCCGCTTGATCGCGATTTTGTTTGTCCGGTTCTGCAAAAAATGATATTTCCAGATCAGTCCACTAACTAACCTAACACATTAGGTAGTAAGGAGAATTTCGTTTAACACGTGCATGACAAAAAGTTAGCAACGGTACGCATGAGGTATTAACCGTTTCAACTTTTAAGTGTCTGCTAAATTTGGCAGTAAAAAGGCAGCAAGAAGTTTGTGATAGTCCGAAAAAGGTAGTAACAACTGCTGTTACGAACTATTTGCTCTTAGTTAATAGCATTTTCCTCATTTTTCTTTAAACGTGTACTATGTAGACGGCCGAGGGAGAGTTACTAGTTAGCTATACCTCCTATGTACAGACCATTATGGGCTGCTAGCCCGCTACCACGAACTTCAAAGGAGCCGAGTATAAGGGGGCACATTCTAGCTTACGTCACACCGGAAAGCCTCCGGGATCGAACTGGCTACACTGCAGAGTTCTGCTGTTCATCCAAATAGGTTCGCTGAAAACCTAAACAATAAAAATTACTTCAAAAGGGCATTGCGTGTGCATGTAATCTTTTAACCAAATGACTGCAAGACGATGAAAATTCCGGGGATGGTGCCGTTTCTCTACTACGAAAAGCAAGTGGCAGGTTCAACGAAAAGAAGCAGTGATATTCATAGCAATGAATGAATGAATGAATGAGTGAATGAATAAAAAACAGCTTTAATGTGTACACGTGCTGTACCCTAACCTACGGTTCGGGTACCAGACGTTTACACAATATCAGCCTTAAATATGCTGCATCGCATTTACTGTTCGGATGACGCACGTGTAGGGTGAGTGGTGCGTAATCACTGAAGTATCTCAACAAGAATCTGGCAAAAATGAACAAAGCTTTATTCAGAAAATGATTCTTATATAGCGGTTTATCTGACGCCGTCACCACAGCCACTGCCGGGTTAACAAGAAATGTTATTGGCGAACGTCACCGTGGTCAGCACCTAGCAGCAGTGCATATGTTAATACACAACATTCCCCCCCCCCCTTTTCAGGGATGAAGTGGTCGGGAGGCCTTTAGACCTACGAATGATACATCAAAGTGGTAGGCCTATTGCGCCTCGCTGTTGCCACCTCCAGTCTGCGTGGGCAAAGGCGCTCGGTTGTCGGCGTCTACTTCAGACTGGCTTCCGCTGTTATCGCGCTCTCGCGGCTAGGACTCTGCGGATGCTTCCTGGTTGCCTTTCGCCCTTGCTGCTTTAATGGGGCCTCGAGTTTAATTCCTGTTCCTTCGACGCCGATCCTTTTCTTGAGCTGGTCGAGAGGACGACGATGTTGCTCACCGCCTGTAGCGTTTGCGGTTGTCATGCGCGAGCCCTCAGTGGACTCTACCACACCTTGTTTTCATTGGGCGCCATCTCCGTAGTTCTTGAACCAGATGTCCTCGAACGGCCATTGGTTTCTGTTGCACGCACCTGCAAGAGGGAAAGGCCGTGAGACGACGTTGTGCAATAAAGAGCATGGCTGATGCCCAAGTAGCATAGAAGCAAGGGTTCTTCCATTTGAAATAGGAGTACGTCGATAATAGACAATTTCAGTTTAGTGTACGCAAGGTTGTACGTGCCCAACGTACTACGCGTTGCGTACGCTACGTATGAGGCTGTCTCCTACAGCATTAGTTTACCGTGTGTAACACCCGAAACGTGGACTGCACCTGAGCGTCAACAGGCTTGCCTTTTAGTGTTGCTTCGTGCCATATAGTGGGCAAGCAATAAGCTGTAATTACGGATACTGGTCGACGCAACACAAAAACCAAGGCTTAAGGCAAGCCGAGCTTTTCCGGCGACGAGTAGGGGTTTGAGGATTTGGGTCAGTTGAACTTCAATTTTTGTTAAGGCGGTGGAGCGCGAAGCGGCACGACGGACACAGAGACGACGTAGGCGAGCGCTTATTGCCAACTGAAAGTTTATTGTTTCCTACAGACATTTTGTAGAAAAAGAAGAAAAAAAGCAGAGAAAAGAGAACGAGGATATTTAAGCGCTAAACACAAAAAGGCCCCCACCGTTGGTGCTGCCGTCTTCAAGTAATGCCAGCTCTCTAACTTATACATGGGCGTTCTTCACGAGCCATGCAAGTTGCTTCCACAGTGATGAGGGTTGGCCGTGGGCGAGAAAATCACCTTAGCATGGTGGAACACGGAGGTGCATCCACATGCGCTTCTGTGAATGGCTAGAACCATCCCTTTCTAAAATTTGGCATGATATTGCAGGAGATCATTCAGGAATCTGCCGGTTTGACCCACGTAAGCAACCACCGCAGTTAAAAGGGTTTATATACGCGACGCTCCGCGCACAATCCACCAATCTTAGGCGGTGCTTCCTGTCACGATCGGGTTCTTGCTTCTTCGTAAGAATGCTTCCCTGACAAAATAGCTGGCGTGCAGGAACTGACGGCGCCTGGTCGTGATACGTTCTGATCCGGCTTGGCAGCGATCTCAATCCACTGCACCTGTTCACCGATTGGGTTCAAGCTACTGACGTAAGCTCCAAATCAAGCGCAACACCGAAATTCACATGAACTTCTTTCGCGGCCCCGACCACCGCGTTGCTGCCGGCGCGGTCATCGTGTGTGTTTTGCTCTCGGCAGGTCGATATCACGCGATAGAGCCCCGTTAAGCTACGCAACGGCTGCAGCGGGCACAACGTAAATGACGAAATCTAGCGTGCGCGTCCCCTGCGTGCTCAAACACACGCATCCCTTATAGGTTCAGCGCATGCGCATTTTTGCTCCCTCTCGCGTGTAGCGTGCGCAAGGCTGTTGCGCGCGCTAAACTAAAATTGTCTAACGCGAAAGCATGCGCTCCAGTCGACATTGCAAACTGGCGTGCACGTTCTTGTTTAATGCCTATTTGACATTTCGTACCGACCAGTCGGCCAGGCCATTAGACCGTGGCTTGTATGGAGCTGCCCGTATATAATTGATACCATTGCATATGTGCCCTGAACTTGATGCCATTCACGTCTTGATCACGTCTTGATCAATCAATCAATCAATCAATCAATCCTTTTATAGACGATTTTAACGAGTGGAGAGCATCGGAAGAAACAGCCCTTCTGAGCTTGACTAAGCTTCCCAGCCGATTGGAATCAGCAGCGTGCAGTGGTAGAACACGTAACCTGCGCGCATAAACCTAAGCGAAAAAAAATGAGAACATACATTATGCTACAAATCAATCATTATTGCTGTCTCATATAGCAAACGCACAATTTAGTGCAATCCTTATTTCACGCCGTTTGTGTCTGACCCGGTCGTGAGGCCTGTTACCGAACTAACGATGTTTTCGAAAGGGAGCGGCGTCGGCTTGCTTGATTGCGGTGACCTGATCATACACAGGGAAAAATGTGCCCTCACACTTTCTTCTAATCGCAGAAGAGAGAGTATGGCACAAGTGAACGGAGGGCAGTGCTTTTTCGCATCTGCCGCCTGTCTGCTGGCGCCTCGCATTTTGACTAAGCGGGCTTGGATTGCAGCGCCCATTTGCGGGAGGAGAAACGGCCAATTAGGCTTCAGCGTGTGGGTGCAGCGATCAGCCGGCGTCCGTAGCAAAAGGCACCCGAAGTTGACTCGCTACAATTGCCAACGAAAGCCGAGCGATCATGCAACCACCGGAAGTGCCTTTCACGCCATGTTAGTGGTGCGAGCAACTAGTGACAATCTTGTTTCTCTTCCAAACACTTCCGGTCGGTAACAAACTACCGCGTTTCCGAATGTTCATAAGGAGCCTTTTAAAAATAAATCTTCAATGAAATCGATGGCCCTGTTTCAAGTAAAGAGCATTATCACATACGTATGATTCACAGCATAGGTTTACGTTCATAAGATGAAGATAGGTAATGAAAATGAATTGAATGAGTTCATTGAAAGTAGAAATGGTCTTCTTGTGAGCAGCTGGGATTGTTGCGACATCTGGTGGAGCAAATCTCAACCGCGCTCCTCCTTCCACGTGTCCTCCGAGATCCGCTTCGGCTGTGCATGAAAAACAAATTTAACCCAAGAAATACACCAGGGCACCCGAACGGCGACGTGGCAAGACCACTATCACACACCTAAGTGAAGAATTAGGGTCGCCTCTAATTCCTCATCCACAGGCGTATGTTTGCGTGAGATTTTGGTCGAATTTTTTATGGTCCTTATGACGTATGCTTTACATATAGGAGATCAGCGAGCGTAAACTTCTGCTTTTGTATTGATGTTTTTATTGTGTTGTCCAAATTCGCAGTTTGGAGTCCTGCGAATTCTCTAGACGGCCTTATTGCCCTGTGTCACATTCCTGACGGATTGTGTGGTACACCACCTCATCATATGTTGCATGCTGTGAAAATATCCCCTTAGAAAATACTACGAACAGCGGTGGAACATCAGTGGAAGTAATAGGTGCTCAAAAGGCCAACCTATATCTACGGTTGTCATAAATTCATACGCACGCTGCCACCAACATATTTCATATCTGTTCACAAAGAGCACGATGGCCAGCTATTGGCTATATTACTCATTGCATGGTTTCAAAAATTAGTCTAGCTCCCGTTTAATGAATAATTGAACTATAGCATAGTATTAAAGAAGAGAAACGTACGCTAAAACGCTCTTAAGGAGAGCACTGTTTTGTTTTTCGGAATGCGGCGGTACCATCAGCAATTTCTGTTTACATCACGGCGTCGACAGCAACGAAATATTTTTATTATGCCAAGAAAAAACACTGAGTAAGAATCGCTCTATTTAAGCTCATTACGATAAAAACCGTATCAGTACCGACTGCATTCAGGCGCTGTGATGACTTGTTTGTTAACAGCGATCACATCAGATGCTTGGCGCTTCTAGTGTGTTCAGTTTATTTTATCAATTATGACCTGATTTGAATTCGTCGTGATCGCAAGAAGCCTCAAACGGTTAACAGGAGGAGGAGAAAAGAAATCCAGGTAAACGAGACGCACCTTCTGCTTTCTACCCCACGTATAGGGAAGGGTATGAATGAATGAAAAGAAAGACCGAAGGGAAATGAGCGTATTATCATCGTAGAAGTGTGTGACTTCCCATTACACGCCTACAAGCGATC
This sequence comes from Rhipicephalus sanguineus, assembly GCF_013339695.2. Lineage (NCBI taxonomy): Eukaryota > Metazoa > Arthropoda > Arachnida > Ixodida > Ixodidae > Rhipicephalus > Rhipicephalus sanguineus. The sequence continues at coordinate 35,072 of NW_023615779.1, read as the reverse complement.
ACAAAGCTTCCTCGCTTGTAGAAAAAAAATTTGCCGAGCATCACTGAGTTAACGTCGCGAAGGCTCATGAAGCAGCGAAGAGTTCTCCGTCCCAGTGCTAAGCTTCACGAACCTTAACAAGCATTCCAAAGCATTTCGCAGCCACTAGATCGGTTTGTACAGCTAAATTGGTTGAGAGATTTCATTTTCTAGCCGTACTTTGTTTTTGACCGTTATAGCAAAGCGTGTCAACCCGACGCGCAGCTTCTTTTCCCGGAGAGCGCACGACTTTAGCCATCATCGAAGGTTCGCAAACGACCGTCGGGCTTCTGGATCGCATACGTTTGCCTCCTGCCAGAAAATAGATCCCGGTTTCACTCTTATTGCATAGTACGCGGTACGTGGGACGTTCAAGCTAGGTATGACACAGCGGCTTTCCTTACTCGAGCGGGGGAGACTAGTGGGGCCTGCCCAATTTCTGCGACATATACCCGCTAAGAGCTGCGAACTCCGATACGCCGATCTTCTCGGGAGAGCATCAATCATAAACAGCTTAGGTGTTAAAAGTAGCAATACCCGCTTAGCTTTACTGAACCGCGACGCGTATGGCCATTGGTCAAGGAATTTCGTCATCTGAAAGCAGTATACTGTCTAGATGATTCAAAAAGTGGGGAGAACATCGCGGTCGATGACAAAGCCATCACAGATGATTTCCGGCAGACCTCACGCATTCTGGGGATCGCTTTCATGCGAAGCACACAGATAGAAGCTGTTTATGCCGCACTTGGAGCCACGTCTTGGGAAGTGGATCGACGTCTTTGCGCAATTTTAATAGTTATGCGTCTATTTCGGGCTTACCAGGCGCATTGACTTGATTCGCGTCTCAAAATAGCTCACTGCCTTACGTAACGCCATCATTCAGGTGACGGTACCGACGTCACTTTTTTTTCGAAACTAAGTGTAATCGGCGTTCCTGGGCATATTCCTGCGGGCTCGAGCAAAGCTAGACTTTTTCGGCGGAGGGAGTGAAGTACATTTTTGTCGTTGAGTCGGTGTAAAAAAGCTTACGCATTTAGGATTTTTGCTGGCACGAGAAGCGAGTGACACTCCTGTTTCTTTTCCAAGGACTTCCGGTGGAGCACCTACTTCCGGTTTTCCGAATATAAAAAAAAGTGTTTTGTAAAAAATAAAACTGATGAAATCGACGATTCTAGCTGGTTCAAGGTAATAGTGATATTGGATACATATGCAATAGGAACTTCAATTTAGTTATGATAAATGTCATTTGAGTGTCAAGATAATTAGCAAAATTTAATTGAATGAGTTCATTAAAGCAGTAGACGGTTTTCACTTAAGCAGCTGGCGTCGTTGGGGCACCTGGCGGATGAGATCTCAACCATGTGCTTCTTTCTACGTGACCTCTGAGATGCGCTGCCGTGGTGCGACGAAACACAAGGGTAACCCAAAGACTACACCAGGGCACACGAACGCCGATGTACGAGTGTCACTACCAGACATCTAAGCTAAGGATTATAGTCGCCTACAGTTTTGAAGCGAACGCTTTACTGGACTAGTCGGAGCGAGTTTGGCCGTGTATCACCGCTTGTTCTTGAAGCGAAGAACGCATACTGCGTGACTAGCCGGGCCCGCCATCGCCGCTGCTCTGACCATTGCTAGGCTGACAAACGCAGCCTCGCCAGCCATGTCCACGTGACCCACCGCTCTATGCCGCATCGGGTCAGCGGGCGAGTGCTTCAGTTCGGCCGTTGTGCCATGGTCGCGCGATGGTTGGAGGGAGCAAGGACGCTGGTCCATCTGTGACGACGTCTGCGCGGTCCCAGCGGCGAAAGCGGCAAGCTGTGCCGGACTATGTTGTGGATGTCGCTCAGCTTGCTGCTGTGTTAAAGTGGGAACATGAGTAGCAGCGCTCACAGTGGCGGGCACAAACGAGTGATGAACGGAAGGTCCGGCGAGCTAAACGTCGGGAGAACGATGCGGAAATACGACAGCGACGAGCATTAGGGGCAGCAATGGACACCTTGGGTCCGACTTCGGCGACGGCTTCGGAAACTGACGAAACTACGGTACTGAGTACTCGCAGCGCGGCGCGTTCAACAAGCCATATCGTTCGGCTGCCAAACTGTAATTCGGCCGAGCTCAATCCGGTGGTGGTGGTGTGCGGCGTGACCACCCTTACTGCGCATGTGCATACCCTCTCCGCATACCTCCACTCCACTCACCCTCTCCACTTTCCCTCTCCACCTTCCCTCTCCCAAACCTCTCTCCCCTCCCCCTTTCCACTCTTCCTCTGAAACGCGGGCTAGACATGCCGAAATTCTCTCCTGCGCAACACCGCAATGAGCTCGAGCGCATGCGCGTCCCCTCCTCTTCTCTCTCCTCTCCTACGCTGCCCCCCTCTCGCCCGCCTGTCGACCGCGTTCCCCGCTCGCCCTGTGAGAATCAACGGCAAGGCTAGATGGAAGATACGACGCGCGCAGCGTCCCTCTTCGTGTTCCACGACGCGAGGTCGGTAGCATGCCCAACGAACGCCAACGGAACGCGATCGTGCAAGTGCTGCGGCTTCGCATCGCCTCATGGTCCCCTTTAGCGGGAGATGGTGTACTTTTTTTATGCGCAAAGAGAGAGAAATAACTTTATTTATCCCATCTTAAGGGAAAGGGGCTGCGAGATGAAGGCGAGGGATCCTACTCGCGGTAGGCCTCCTCTACCACCTCCGCCTACCTCAGGATAGCCTCCTGAAGTGCGGGGTTGCAGCTGCGCATGGCAGCCTCCCACAGATCCTGAGTACTTAATTGTTTACGAAGGCTCTGGAGAATTTCTTAGTCGCACCTGCGGTGTCGGCGGCGCCGTCCACACCCCCACTGTGCATGCTCGGCTCGTCTCGTGCCGGCAGCAAGCCTCTCCTCTCCCTCCCTCCCTCCTTCCTCTCCCTCGAACGCGGGCGGTGTGTATATAAGCGGCGGAGCGCGCGTTCGGAATTCAGTCAAGGACGTCTTTACTTGGCTTTCGCTTGATTTGACGCTTTGCTTGACTCGAGTAGATGCGATGGAAGCAACAGTACCTTCAATCAGCGACCCACCACTCGTTGAAGGCAACGTTATCCCACCTTCACCGTCGCCGGCGTGAACAACAGCAAGCAACGCAGACGACAAGGCTGCGAAGATACGAGCATACGACGCCGAACGCAAGCGTTTGAAGCGAGCTGCGGACCCGGAACTTCGTGCACGCTGGAGCCGTTCAAGTCGTACTTGGTGTGCGCATCGTGTAACAATTAAGCATTCCCAAACCATACCCAATTACGCAACATTCACGCGATACCCCCACCACTCTGCGACGCATTTACTCGAGTTCCCGCCGTGGGAAGATGCGGGCGACTTTCTTGTTGCATCACTCGTTCACATTGCTTAGGCTAGTAACGCAGTTACGTAGGTTAGACAGTCGCATTCCATTCAAGGATAAAAAGATACGAAGCTGCCGCATTTATTCGCTAAAGTAGATGTTAAATAAAATGCGCAATGTGTTAATACTCGAGCAAAGCATGGCTGGTCGACGTTCCCCGTGGCAAATATATTCTCAGAATATGGCGAAACGTCTGTGACTGGAAGGCATGGTGTCTACGGTGGTCCCCTAAGCCAGCATGCAGACTGTAGCACTTCAACTTGGCTCCATGCGCAGTCAAATGACCTCACATATCTAGGTGATCTTGCAACATAGCGGGTCAGCTGAATGCTCTCGCATAGTAGTGTCAGAGTTCCTCAATACTTTTACTGGTCACGAAGCTTCCGCGAAAGTTTGACATAGGGATAGCAGCAGCCGCTAGGAGCGTCCTCGACCGGGTGCGGGCATCGGTGCGGAGCCGGCGCTCGAGTTCTACGGTTCGCATCGGAATTGTAAAACGTGACTGAATGTACCCGTGAACGTTGATTATATCTTCAGAGCAATATTACTTTCAGGTACATTCGGGGAAGCCCTAATACAGTTCAATTTAGCATCGAATGAGACCTTGGAGCACGAAAATCGTCGGTGACAAAGGCATGCTGCCTCCGCTGTGCGATATACTACCGCTATAAAAGCATGTTTCTTCCGCTTTCTCAAACATCCAGTGGAAATATGTGGACGATCGAGAGTACTTCAACGGCTCTGGCGGATCTTAATGCCTCGCGGAAGTACAGTGGCTACAACTCTTGAACGCGCATATAAACTATTTAAGTCTATTTCAGTCTGAATACAAAGATATCTTAAAGTAGTCTCGTATTTATCGCACCAACCGTCAGTTCGAATGAATCAGTGCTTTGAATTTAGCAATTGAGCAACACCAAGGAATACTTTATATGGCTTTTGCCCGGTTTTGTGTTTTCTTTTGCGTTGGTTTATCTCTACGGCGCCGTGCCGCATTTAAAGTACGGGCGCTCATGCAAAGCTGTGGAGTTTTCGCTGTGCTTCTTTACTGTTTTTAAGGCGGAAGCCTTAGATGCCTCATCAAACGCAAAAATTGACCGTCGGCGCCGGCGGCGTCCAATGTCGGCGGCGTCAACACGAGTAATGAAAAAATTACCACGTGATGACGTCACCGTATGACGTCACAGATCGCCAAAATTTGTGATGTCATCATGACCTCCTGTAACGTCGCGTCACTCTATGACGTCATGACATGACATCGTGGCTTTGCACTACCTCCGTCATCATTGGACCGATCATGGAGGCAGTCTAAAAACAGGCGAGGTGCAGGAACCTTGCAATGCCTCCTATCCTGGAGGCAGTGCAAAACCACCTTAGGTGCAGACAGCTTTCGGAGAGAAAGGGGAGGATCAATACATCGACTTAAGAAAATGAAGAACATGGCCTTAACCATTCGATTAGTCTAAGGCTAATGCTCAAGAGAACTTGCGAGTTTTACCGCTCTTCAGTTGCGACTTCCACTAAATGTCAAACCACCGGTCTCACGTCGGGGTATGACGCGCTTCCACATTTCCCGCCGTTCGCTGTCTCTAGGCAGCCAGAACACCGACACCTTTTCGTCATTTCCCTTGTATCCTGATAGAATCCAGGGTACGCAGCATGCACGCGGCATCCGTTCCGACCGTCAGGCACAACACACTAGGCACAATAGAGGACATAAGCTGAAAACTTGGCGGTGAGTCGCCAAGGTATTTTGCACTGACACCGTATTGAAAGTAGTGAGAGAGTCGCGTGAAGTACTCCCTACTTACTAAAATGCTCCAACTCCACGCTTGAAAACAGAGACATCCGTACCAACACCAGCACAGCGCTGCCGCCGCTGCACCCATAGGGCGGCGCGCGAAGGTGGAACGGTCGCGTGTCGACAACAGGCCTATCGTAGGCTGTGGCTGCTGGATCAAATCCTTTAGCTACTTTTGAACGATAGAGGGGTTTTAGTTCAACCAACTTCAGGAAAAATTACACCATCTCCCAGTAAAGGGAACCACGTGTGGATGCGAAGACGTGCGGAGATGGTTCGCTTCTTTTTTTAGGATCTGGCTCGCCAGGTTCTTAAGCTGGGGCGAAGTCCCGCGCCGAAAGCTGCATCCATCCATTCAAAGCGTCTTGGAACGCGAAGAGGAACGCTACGCGCGTCGTGTCTTCCCTCTAGCCTGGCCGTTAATTCTCACAGGGCGAGCGTGGAACGCGGTCGACAGGCGCGGGAGAGGCGGGTAGCATAGGAGAGGAGAGAGAGGGGGAGGGAACGCGCATGCGCTGGCGCTCATCGCGGCGTTGCGCAGGAGAGATTGAGGCGTGTGAGAAGACGGGAGCGTAGGGGGCGCTCATCGTGGCGTTGCACAGGAGAGAATGATGCGCGCGAGACGGGGGGGGAGGGGGGCGTAAAAGAGGAGAGGAGGGGGAGGAGGATGCGCATGCGCAGTAACGGTGGTCACGACACACACCAGCGAATTGAAATCCGCCATAAGCTGCTCCGCATCTAAAACAGCTATTAGCGGTGAAATGGGACACGCCGGCCGCCATACGCCGCCGCACTGAAATGGGGCGAGCAGTTGGCGAATGCGAAACCGTGGATAGCCGTCAGGGAAACGTAGAGTCAAGAACGAAAGAATGAAGAATATGACGTGCACGCGGCTATTGCAATGTTTGAAATTTACTTGTTAAGATGCTGACCGACGTGGCAGAAACTGATCCCACGCGATTAGAACGCGATACGAGGCATCCCTCCCTTCTAGTTGAAGTTTTAAGGCGCGAATAAGACACGGACGAAGAATAGGAACACACACACGCAGCGCCACTTCCAACAACGATTTATTTCGAAAGAGCACAGAACATATTTATACACCACGCGCGCAGTCATCGTGCCTCAGTGCGCAGTCGCATTCAAGTAGCGTAACTCTTTTGGCGATAATGAAATGGAGGCAACGCTGACGCATAGATCACCTGATTCGATTATTTTTTTAGCCTCAATAATTAGTCGTACTGATTTATCAGGACTTCGGCCGACTACCGCGCAGGCGCTAAAGTTCGGAACGCAATGACAATCCCGGCAATGTATCGCGAGGTGGCCCTCTCTGCCATTTCTGACGTTATTATTATGCTGTCTTAGCCTGTCATTCAGGCACTGTTCGGTCTGGCCAACGTAACTTCTACCACACGACAAGGGGATCTCGTAGACCACGCCCTTCTGACAGCTTACATACTTGTTCTTGTGGTTGGTAATGCAGGCCGGAGCTTTCCTGAGGAAAGGGTTAGTCATCCTGCAGAGCCTGGAGAGTTTTAACGGGGCAGAGAAGACCACCTTTACATCAACATGATTGGCAATCTTTTTCAAATTATGGGATACGCGGTGTACATAAGGAATCACAGCAAGTTTGACATTGCTCTGGGGCGGCTCCTCACTTACGTGGCGGTTCCGCGACTTCCTCAACATCTTCTCCGCCACAGACACCAGAATGTGCTGTGGGTAGCCTGCCTCCTCAAGACGGTCCACCTGCTTGAGGAAACTGTCAGCTGCTCTGTGTGGGCAGGATTTCTTGAAAGCATTCAGCAGGCACATGTTGGCGATGCTACGTTTGACAAGCTTGGAATGGGACGAGCTAAAAGGCAGCAGTGGTTTGTTTGCACGAGGCTCATATTGCCAACACGCATGGTCAGTTGCTAAAAACAATCTTAGATCTAAAAATCTTATAGACGAATCTGCCGAAAGTTCGTGTGTCACTGTTAAGGGAGATAAAACATGTCTAAAAGTTGTCAAGGTGTTAGTGACGACTTGGTCGGTGTCCATGAATTTTTTGTCAATGAGGACTAAAAAATCATCTACGAATCTAAACACCTTGATAACACCGCTACCTTCGAGAAGGCTAGAGATGGTCCTGCCAGCGCGAGCTAAAAACAAGTCACTTAAAAAAGGCGCTAAACAGGAACCTATACAAATGCCGCTCTTTTGCAGGTATAGGCTACCGTCCCACTCCACATAGGTCGAACTCAGATACAGTTCTAGCATTGCCATGAATTTTCCTTCTGGGATACCTGCGTCATTTTGAAAAGACAGAGGGCCGTATCGGTCTATGCTGTCCTGGACGCACTGCCTCTCGAAGGTAGCGGTGTTATCAAGGTGTTTAGATTCGTAGATGATTTTTTAGTCCTCATTGACAAAAAATTCATGGACACCGACCAAGTCGTCACTAACACCTTGACAACTTTTAGACATGTTTTATCTCCCTTAACAGTGACACACGAACTTTCGGTAGATTCGTCTATAAGATTTTTAGATCTAAGATTGTTTTTAGCAACTGACCATGCGTGTTGGCAATATGAGCCTCGTGCAAACAAACCACTGCTGCCTTTTAGCTCGTCCCATTCCAAGCTTGTCAAACGTAGCATCGCCAACATGTGCCTGCTGAATGCTTTCAAGAAATCCTGCCCACACAGAGCAGCTGACAGTTTCCTCAAGCAGGTGGACCGTCTTGAGGAGGCAGGCTACCCACAGCACATTCTGGTGTCTGTGGCGGAGAAGATGTTGAGGAAGTCGCGGAACCGCCACGTAAGTGAGGAGCCGCCCCAGAGCAATGTCAAACTTGCTGTGATTCCTTATGTACACCGCGTATCCCATAATTTGAAAAAGATTGCCAATCATGTTGATGTAAAGGTGGTCTTCTCTGCCCCGTTAAAACTCTCCAGGCTCTGCAGGATGACTAACCCTTTCCTCAGGAAAGCTCCGGCCTGCATTACCAACCACAAGAACAAGTATGTAAGCTGTCAGAAGGGCGTGGTCTACGAGATCCCCTTGTCGTGTGGTAGAAGTTACGTTGGCCAGACCGAACAGTGCCTGAATGACAGGCTAAGACAGCATAATAATAACGTCAGAAATGGCAGAGAGGGCCACCTCGCGATACATTGCCGAGATTGTCATTGCGTTCCGAACTTTAGCGCCTGCGCGGTAGTCGGCCGAAGTCCTGATAAATCAGTACGACTAATTATTGAGGCTAAAAAAATAATCGAATCAGGTGATCTATGCGTCAGCGTTGCCTCCATTTCATTATCGCCAAAAGAGTTACGCTACTTGAATGCGACTGCGCACTGAGGCACGATGACTGCGCGCGTGGTGTATAAATATGTTCTGTGCTCTTTCGAAATAAATCGTTGTTGGAAGTGGCGCTGCGTGTGTGTGTTCCTATTCTTCGTCCGTGTCTTATTCGCGCCTTAAAACTTCAAATATGTTAAACCAACAAGCCCAGTCTGCCATTCTTACTCCCTTCTAGTGTTTTAGCGGTCTGGCTACCTGCTCCTGTGCTGCCCTTCTCAGCCCAACCTAAAAGCAAGAATCTCAGGAGTGTGTTTACTCGACAGTTTACTCGACTGACATCGTTTACTCGACACATCATGCTGGGGAATAAAACGAGAGACCGTTTTCTGCGAACCGTGCGGCACAAAGGACAATTGCATGGCTATGTTCAACTGTTGGCGCCTTTGTGGCATCATGCAATAACATTTTGCTGGCTTTCCTGTTGAAGATACAGGTCGCGCATGTCGTTGTTTTGAATGTATTTCCATTTATGTAAAAATTTATTGTGCCTTCATTCATGACGTTGGACGCCTAAAAACTGTTGGCCTGCCTATTTTTGGCGCCTAAAACGCTGCTTTGCCTGCCTGTTCCTGGCACCTGAAATGCGCCTTTTACTGCCTAAAAATCCAGCCTCTAATTACGAGACACCCTCATTAATGCGGCTATATGTTCATAAATTGAATTAAGGTATAAAAAGCATGAACGCGAGTTGTGCTGTTAAGACATGTCTGCTCAACTATGCAATATAGAGTTCATGGTCCCGAGCGGAGAAGAAAAAGAAAAAGAACAGGAGTGCTGTCTTGCAACATTACCCTCTCGTTGCCCTCTTTACCTCTTCCGTTATTTTCGTAATATTTCGTTGCTCTGTCAACCATAAGCAATATAAGTAATATTATGCGGTGAACAACGAGATCACTTTGACGATAGTGCCATAATATTCCCTATTGCACACGCGCAAATATACGACAGGTACTCTTTTCCTAACTATCCACAACTTTTGACTTAGAACCCGTGAAAATGCCTCTCCTTTCCTCCTGCAAAAAATAAATGACGAATAAAAGTCCGTAGTTAACAAATCATCAACTTGTATTAAAAGTGTCCACATGCCTAAGCCTTACTGTCCAAATTTCTTTCATAAAAAGATAACTCACTGCTTCAGGGTGTTCCTTCTCTCTTTGCTGAGCAGGTATATCTCTCAAGAAAAGATACACATGACCAACCTTTCTCTTACACCCCGGAGCAATCCGTTAAGGTGCATCCATCTCGGCCATCGGGGCTACCTGGAGGCTAGTGACAGCCCGCTCGAGGACCCACTTTGGCCATCATCACTTCGCGGCAAATACACGCCCAATTTATTCTTCTCTCTCAGGGCTTTTTTTCCGGTGCACGCCGTGTGAGAGGGAAAAGAGTTAGTCTCTGACGACGGCCACTATTCAAGAGAGCGCCACCTAACGGACCGTATCTCTACAGGGTAAGCCCTCCCCGGCGTAATCATGGAGCATAAGGTCTCCTCGCCGCTACAAGCACGTTGATTAGTTTAGAAGAACAGAAAGGAGCCGCTGGTTTTTTTTTTCTTTCTGTTTGGGATAGGCCGCATGGCTGCTACCGCGTTCCGGTGCCTCGGGGCTCTATCGTCTTTCCCACCTGGATCGTTACCATTTCCTTGACGAAAAGCCACGAAAGCGTTCTGTCATAGGATTCTTGTTTTGTGACCGGGCTGTCCTGCCTCTCCTGACATGTCCATAAAAGAGAGGCATGTCCTCATTGTACAATAAAGTTGTCACTCACTCACTCACTCACTCACTCACTCACTCACTCACTCACTCACTCACTCACTCAATCAATCAATCAATCAATCAATCAATCAATCAGTCAATCAATCAATCAATCAATCAATCAGAAAAAGAGGATAACGTTGGTGCACCTATTTTCATGTGCACGTTGAAAATATCCCCACTAGCCTTTATAAACTCAATAATCAAACTATTAAAGGGGTATCTCGATGCCGCGTTCTCGCAACGTGGACAGATCGTATTGTTCGCGTTCTTCGCGTTGTTCGCGACGTCTTTAAGGGTCTTTGCAAGATATATCAAATGGTGAATTTATGGATTAGTTGCCTAGTTATACTTATTATTCAACTAGCTCGACCTGATAGTGCTTTTAGGGGCGAAGCTCCTTAGTGTGTGGGTCGTTCCCTCCTCTGTAGTAGTAGTAGTAGTAGTAGTAGTAGTAGTAGTAGTAGTAGTAGTAGTAGTAGTAGTAGTAGTAGTAGTAGTAGTAGTAGTATGTGTGTAGCGAGCTCTAGTTTAATGAATTGCTCACTAGATGAGCAATTCTTCTATTGTTCCTGCCAATACTAATGTTCCTGCCAAGGCCTCGAGGCGAAAGACTAATCATACCATATTCTGACTTGGTGCATGCATCCAACATGGCTTCTATTTTTTTTTCACCTTTCTCCAGGAAAATTGGCCCGCGGTCTTAAGTCCCGCGTGAACTACGCTGCCAGCACCGGCGTGTTTGAGGAGATCGATGTAATGGCGTCTTCAGCGGGTTCCCCTGGGTGCCGACTGAGGAGGTTCAGATGAACTGCTCGCGGGAAGATATGATCCGAGAACGTGACACGCCCAGAGGTATATAGTCCCACTGGTTCCCGGTCTACCCTCTTTTGCCGATTGCCCCTTTTCCCCAATGCTCTCTTATAACCTACGTGCGCACGTGCCACGACGCAACTAACCCAACGCTCAAAGAATCCACGATCAGGCTTGCGCTCTCTGGGTTAAAAAAACAGTAAAAACACACAGGGTCCATTATGCACTTACCTAATACGACTAGCAGGCGAAAGCCATCTATTTTTTTTCCTCAGTCGATGTAGTGATCCTGCCCCACCAACCTCCGAAAGCTTTCTGATCCTAACGTGGTTTTCCACTGCCTCCAGGATCAGGAGCACCTCACCTCATTTTGCACTGCCTCCGAGATCGACCCTCCCTTGAACAAGGCACGATGTCATCTGATAACGTCATCATGTGATGCTTCATCACGTGACGTCACAATGATGTCATAATGATGTCAGATAGTTTGGCAATATATGAGGTCACGATGGCGTCATATGGTGAAGTAATCACGTGGTGATGCTTTTTTTTGTGCAGCACTCGCTTTGACGCCGCCGACAAGGTCGACGACGCGGGACGCCGGTCAATATTCGCCTTTGATGAGGCATCTGAGGCTTTCTTCTTAACAAAACCCGGGGATTGCTGTATCCCCGAGCTAGCGCACAATACCGCCGCATTCGCTCTGTAAAACCGTTCCTTGTGTCTCGCAAGAAGAATGCTCACGTGTGTATTTTTACGAGACAGAAACTCCTCAAACGATAACTGAACATCGACAGTGTATATTCGCGGAAACCTTTTCTTGTCAATGAAGCGAAGGCTAGAGAGCCAAATTTCACATATTATACCACTGATAAGTGTAGCCCCATAATTATTTCCGTACTTTCTGCGTGATATATAAAAAATACGCTTTCATTTTCTGCATGTACACTGCAAACGGGTTTGAGCCTTTTAGGGAGTTTCGGGCTCAACGCATAACGTGCATCCAAAAGGCACTACGCAAAACCCCCACCAAAAGGAGGTTCAAAAGGAGGTTTTATTTACATCCTTTAAGGGAGTGATTAGACGGAACTAAGGAGGTAAATTTGTGTTTTTTATTGAACTCATTTTGAGGGCTTGAACGGAGCGCATTGGAAGCTTTTCTGGTTCTTTTGAGAGCTTTTAAGGCCTCCTTTTGGAGGTAAAGTTGGGGTTTTTATGTAACCTATTTTGGGGGCTTGAACAGAACGCATTGAGAGTTTTTCTGCTTCTTTTGAGAGCTGTTAAAGCCTCCTTTTATACGAGGCCCTAGAGCGGTCGCGAAATGAAAAAAAAAAGTATATTTTAGGCAGAATATTACGTTTACCGGCCAATTTCCGCTACTATTGATCTCTAGGACATATTAGAAAATGGACATCAAAGTATTTATGTACAACCATGATATTACATACAAGTACGCACGACAAAGGAATCGAAGTCGCGACCACACGCACCGAAGTAAACACTATAACCATTGCTCCACAACGCACCACTTGCTTGCCTGCTTTTTTCGTGGGTTTATATATGTGCCAATATAAGTACAAAGCGGCTGGTAACCCGTCGGCACAACTTTGAACTTCTGTTCTTGTACCATCAGAGTGTGTTTGCTCTTGCGTAAGGTCAGTACGTAATTTGTGGGGCGTCATGCAGGCCTAGCCTCTGTAAACACCCTCGGCTCCGAATTCTCCGGTTCACCGTGTCGTGCCGCTAGAAAAATTATAAACGTGTGCCCTCTTTAGTGCTTCTCCATATATCGTAACTGCTTCGCTCGCGCTAAGTTCGTGAATAGTGCAGCAACAACAAACCGGTTTTGCAGCAAAGCCGGTTATCCGGCTATTCGATTCATCGGTTATTCGATTTCGAAAACCGCATAACCGGAGTGACCGGATATTCGGTTTGTTATTCGGTTAGTAATATTGTGATATTCGGATATTCGAATAACCGGATTTTTATTTTGTGATGCTAGGGAAAAATATTCGTTTTTCTCTGATTCTCATACTTTTAGGCATCACTGCAACCACTCGTGCAAGTATGGTATCAGCTCTGGTTAGCCATCTCACTTTTTTTGTCCCAGATTACGGAGCCCGATCACGCTATCGCGTTCTACTGTTGAAGGCGAACCTCAAGCGTCCTCCAAGTTTTTTTCCAGTCCCAGACAATTTGAACCTCCCATAAATTAATAGAAGAATGAACATTCCTTGCAATAGTCACAAGCGTCATGACTGACGGTGATTTGTTGACGTCATCAGATACCTGTCGTATAGGATTCATTTTCTACCTTTCGAGCTGAGTAACAAGAGTGACTGACACAAATGAGTCGCAACCATCACAGATAATCTTCGAGTTGATTGTATCTCTCTCTATTACCATATGATCTCTATTAATCTTCTCTATTACCATATGGTTCCTTCAAATTACATGTACTCAGACACTTGACGTAATCACTATGTGACTCATATTATAAGTCACTGAGGTCCTTTAACAGGTCCTTTAACACATGATCCCTAGTGACTCACATTACATCAACTCGCTTCTCATACACGTCGCTTACCTCCTGACAGTCATGTGAAACGAAATGCCTTCCTCAGAGTAATAAGTGGCGCCACTACAACTCAGTTAAATGCCGTGATCACTAGTGATTCATTCGACGTCACCACGCTTCTTAATTACGCATACACTTTCTAAATATGTCGACATGTACATCAAACGATATGTCTTTCAAAGGTTAATAATCCAATCACTAGCACAATGTCAAGTGACGCTATCACTAGTGATTGATGTGACGTCACAACTCTTCACAACCATGAATGCACTATCGCAACCTGCCGACATGCATATCAAACTAAATGTCTTTGAAGCGGTAATAACCTGATCGCTATTACGATGTCAAGTGACGCTATCACTAGTGACTCACGTGACGTCATCACTTTTCACAATCGGGAATGCACTTTCGCAACCTGCCGACATGCATATCAAAGGAAATGTATTTCGAAGGGTAATAACCCGACCGCTATTACGATGTCAAGCGACGCTGTCACTAGTGACTCACATGAAATCATCATGCACTTTTCACAATCGTGAATGCACTTCGCAACCTGCCGACATGCATATCAAACGAAATGTCTTTCGAAGGGTAATAGCCTGATCGCAATTACGATGTCATGTGACGCTATCACTAGTGACTTACATGAAGTCATCACTTTTTACAATCGTGAATGCACTTCGCAACCTGCCGACATGCATATCAAACGAAATGTCTTTCGAAGGGTAATAACCTGATCGCTATTACGATGTCAAGTGAAGCTATCACTAGTGACTCACATGAAGTCATCACTTTTTCAATCGTGATTGCACTCCGCAACCTGCCGACATGCATATCAAATGAAATGTTTTTCAAGGGGTAATAACCCGACCGCTATTACGATGTCAAGCGACGCTATCACTAGTGACTCACATGAAATCATCACTTTTCACAATCGTGAATGCACTTTCGCAACCTGCCGACATGCATATCAAACGAAATGTCTTTCGAAGGGTAATAACCAGATCGCTATTACGATGTCAAGTGACCCTATCACTAGTGACTCACATGAAGTCATCACTTTTTCAATCGTGATTGCACTTCGCAACCTGCCGACATGCATATCAAACGAAATGTCTTTCGAAGGGTAATAACCAGATCGCTATTACGATGTCAAGTCACCCTATCACTAGTGACTCACATGAAGTGATCACTTTTCACAATCGTAATTGCACTTCGCAACCTGCCGCATGCATATCAAATGAAATGTCTTTCGAAGGGTAATAACCAGATCGCTATTACGATGTCAAGTGACCATATCACTAGTGACTCACATGATGTCATCACTTTTCACAATGGTGATTGCACTTTCGCAACCTGCCGACATGCATATCAAATGAAATGTCTTTCGAAGGGTAATAACCAGATCGCTATTACGATGTCAAGTGACGCTATCACTAGTGACTCACATGAAGGCATCACTTTTTCAATCGTGATTGCACTCCGCAACCTGCCGACATGCATATCAAATGAAATGTTTTTCAAGGGGTAATAACCCGACCGCTATTACGATGTCAAGCGACGCTATCACTAGTGACTCACATGAAATCATCACTTTTCACAATCGTGAATGCACTTTCGCAACCTGCCGACATGCATATCAAACGAAATGTCTTTCGAAGGGTAATAACCTGATCGCTATTACGATGTCAAGTGACGCTATCACTAGTGACTCACATGAAGTCATCACTTTTTCAATCGTGATCGCACTTCGCAACCTGGCGACATGCATATCAAACGAAATGCCTTTCGAAGGGTAATAACCAGATCGCTATTACGATGTCAAGTGACCCTATCTATCACTAGTGACTCAGATGAAGTCATCACTTTTCACAATGGTGATTGCACTTTCGCAACCTGCCGACATGCATATCAAATGAAATGTCTTTCGAAGGGTAATAACCAGATCGCTATTACGATGTCAAGTGACGCTATGACTAGTGACTCACATGAAGTCATCACTTTTCACAATGGTGATTGCACTTTCGCAACCTGCCGACATGCATATCAAATGAAATGTATTTCGAAGGGTAATAACCTGATCGCTATTACGATGTCAAGTGACCCTATCACTAGTGACTCAGATGAAGTCATCACTTTTCACAATGGTGATTGCACTTTCGCAACCTGCCGACGTGCATATCAAATGAAATGTCTTTCGAAGGGTAATAACCAGATCGCTATTACGATGTCAAGTGACGCTATCACTAGTGACTCACATGAAGTCATCACTTTTCACAATGGTGATTGCACTTTCGCAACCTGCCGACATGCATATCAAATGAAATGTATTTCGAGGGGTAATAACCTGATCGCTATTACGATGTCAAGTGACGCTATCACTAGTGACTCAGATGAAGTCATCACTTTTCACAATGGTGATTGCACTTTCGCAACCTGCCGACGTGCATATCAAATGAAATGTCTTTCGAAGGGTAATAACCAGATCGCTATAACGATGTCAAGTGACGCTATCACTAGTGACTCACATGAAGTCATCACTTTTCACAATGGTGATTGCACTTTCGCAACCTGCCGACATGCATATCAAATGAAATGTATTTCGAGGGGTAATAACCTGATCGCTATTACGATGTCAAGTGACGCTATCACTAGTGACTCACGTGACGTCACCACCCTGCACAACCGTTAATGAACTGTAGCGACCTACCGACATGCATATCAAACGAAATGTCTTTCAAGGGGTGATAACCTGATCGTTAGCATAGTCAAGTGATGTTATCACTAGTGATTCACGTGACATCACCACCCTTGACAACAATGAGTGCACTATCGCAACCTGCCGATATGCATAATAATCGAAATGTCTTAAAAGGGGTACTAGCCTGATCGCCATTACTACGTCATGTGGCGTCATCACTAGTGACTCACATGAGGCCACCACCCTTGACAACATGAATGCACTATCGGAACCTGCCGACATACTTAAATGAAACGAAATATCTTTCAAGGGGTAACAACCTGATCAGTAGCAATAGGTCAAGTGACATTATCGATAGTGACGCACGTGACGTCACCACCCTAGACAACAATGAATGCATATCGTAACCTGCCGAATTGTATATCAAACGAAATGTCTTTCAATGGGTGCTATTACTGTGTCAAGTTACGTTATCACTAGTGACTCACGTGAGGTCATCAACCTTCACAACCATGAACAATCTTTCGCAACCTGCCGAGAGGCATATCAAATGAAGTCTATTTGAAGGAGTCATAACCTGATCATTAGCATAAAGTCAAGTGGCGTTGTCACTAATGACTCACGGGACGTCACCGCAACTCTCAACTACGCGTGCACTCTGGCAGGCTGCCGACATATCCTCCCGATATCAATCCTATTCCGCAGCAGTTTAGTCATACCACGTCGTCATTTCGCACAGTGTAGAACCAACCGCCGCTGGGCCTGACATGCAGACATTACGTTATGTGTGTTCACTTTACCGATTTGTCATCTTGGTGGTACTGCTGTTTCTTCAGCAATGATAGACGTATACATAAAAAACACCAATGGAATTTCTGTTAACAGTACATGTAAATTTAGGAAAGTGAGCCTCATAGACGACCGTGGTTGATAGTCCGCTTATCGCCTAAACGGCATTTCAATTTAATTGTACCAAGTGAATGGAGGACATGCCTAATGAGTACGTTTTTACGTTTTAAGCCGATATGTTGTTTCTGAATTTAGACTATTAGCAGTGCTGGTTTACCGTACGGTAAGTACGAAATTCCGTACCGTCGTGGCGGCACGTAGCTGGTTTAAACGTTGCAGTTGTGCGTACGGCAAGATGATGCGTACGGCAGCAAGATGAGATTATCAGAGTGGGTAATAGAGGTTTTGCAAACAGAAAAAAAAAACAACGTAGCTTGCACTGGAGGCGCAATGCTAAGGAGACTGTGGAGCTGATGGGCACATAGGTAGTCGTGGCTGTTGTTGTTTTCCTAAGTTTTAGAAATTTTCTTTCTTTCTCCCTCTGTTTCTTTTTCTTTGTGTTTGTGTACTTCATTTGCCTCTGTTATTTTCTATGTATTTCTTTCTCTTTCTCGGTCTTCCTGACTTTATTTCCTTATTTCCTTTCTCTCTCTTTCTGTATTTTTCGCTTCCCCTTTCTCTCGCTTTCTATTTCTTGCTCTCTCGTTCTTTGATTTTCTCTCTTTCTCTTTTTTTCTTCTGCCTTTCGTTCTCTCTCTTCATATGCTCTGCTTTATTCTCTTCACTCCTCCGTTCATTCCTCCTCACCATCACCTCTCTTCTCCTCACCTTCACTTCATTTTCCCACCCTCTTACTATACTATACAATACAAGGTTATGCTGTGCTCTGCTAGCGCGCCTGGATAGCCGAGCGGTAAGACGCTCGCCTTCGGATCGTGAGTACGCGGGTTCGAATCGCCTCGCGAAGAAATTTTCCCCCCTAGAGTTTCTCTCTGTCTTTATCTTGATTTCTCTTTCTTTCTCTTTCTCTATGTACTCGTTGTCCCGCCCATCAGAGTTATTGCATCCCGCGCTGTAGAAATCGGCGCACGTGTTCTGCGAGCGAAGCAGAAGATGAAGAAGAGAACGAAGAGAGCACGTGCCGGTACACGATGATAGTTTTCGGTTCGGGACAGGCAGAATACGGCCGGCTTAAACAGCTCCAATGTTAAAAAAGCAGCGTGGCGACCAAGATATAACGGTATTACCGCATTTACCGCGTGGTAAAGCGGCGCTGATAAAACACCCTTTTGACTCAGCGATGCACAAGGTTTGAGATAAAGCGAACGAGCGATGAGTGTTTGTTTTTCTTCTGAAATATGCGGCGACCATCGAATCACGAAAGGTGCATTACTTCTTTTTGCAACGCCATAAGTACGTAAAACATTTTTTTTTCAGATTTCTTGATGTAAAATGTGAAGATTGAAGTTTACGTTCGCTCGAGCAAAGTGGCGAAGTGCACAAAAATGTTCGACGATATGCAATCCGCCTGGTTATGTTCTTTCCTGCCACATACAAATATTGGCATGATGAAAAGTACTCGCAAACACTATGACATCTTTAGAAACGCACATTTATTTGTTCCAATTCGCTCGCTTTTACAGATCTAAATACGCCCTATTTTGGTATAAGAACACCAGTGAGCTCACATTTTCCGGTAGAAGGGAGCTCCGTTTGGCAGTGATGATATTTCCAGCCGATGAAAATACGCGCTCCGAACTTGCGGACGAGGCTGGGATGCACATGTACTTTTTTGCAAGTTCCGCAAGCCGTGGAAATTTGGACTCATGGTCCTTCCACCATTTCAGTGCGTCCGAGTTATGTCCTATCTCAGGCTCTGAGAGATACGCTTCAAACTGAGTTGACAGGCCACAAACGCGAGGCTGTGCATCGAACAATATGTCCAGTGCTGTGGCTTCGGTCTGGGTAGTGTCTGTCCCGCTTTGGTCATCCGAAGTTGCCAAGTCGTCAAGCATTTCTCCAACATTGGCACGGATTGCCTCCCGGGCGCCTGGTACCTCATACTGGAGGCTTTTGTACCTTGGATCGAGAAAAGATGCTCTCTGGCGTGCAGACACCGATGTCGGTTGGGCGTCCCAGTCCAAGGAGAATCGGCGGGATATCTCGAGCCGAATTATCTTTGAAATTCTCGACTAGATGGTCGCCAGAGGTCTGAGGTTCTAGTTTTTTTATTAAAGCTTTCACCACTGGCCGAACCATGGAGACAGGGGACACTGTGTCGCTGCAGAGAATGTTAGTTGCAAGCTGAAGAGGCTCAAGCACCTCACAAAGTTCAGTGATGACATTCCATTCTTGCTGACTGATCTCAAGATTCTGCGCTGAATTTGCCGTGACAATTGCTCGGTCAGCAAGAACACTTTGAATATCACGCCGGTGCTTGATGAGCTTTGCGAGCATTAGGTAAGTAGAGCTCCATCTTGTCGGGCAGCTTTGCGTCAGGCGCTCTGTTGGTAAGCCGAGCAGCTCCTGTCGCCAAGTCAACTGGTCGCTGGCGATGGTCGAATGCCTGAAGTGGGCGACCAGTTTTCCGCTTTTCTGGCAGAGGCCATCGATTTCCTTGTCGGACAGTGCCTTCTTGATGCTCAGGTGGAGACTGTGGGCAGAGCAGGTCACGTCATTCGGCTCTAAAATGTCTCGCAGTGCATTGACTGCTTTAATGCCTTTAGATGCGTTATCAGTGACAACAGCCGTCACCTTGCCATCCAACTTCCACACCGCGATGACTTCTTGCATTCGCTGCATGATGTTTTCTCCCGTGTGCCGCTCTTGCATTGCCTCCGTTGCTAAAGTGAACGCTTGTGACTTCCACTCAGTGTCCAAAGTGTGCGCAGTCACTGTGATGTAGGAATCTTGCGCCCTTGATGTCCAGCAGTCTGAGGTAAGCTCAACAGCTGTAGCGGAGTCAATCTGAGATGCTACCTTCTGTTTCAAGTGATCATGCAGAAGTTTAATTCGATTTTTCAGCTTAGCATTAGATGGTGTCTTGTAGCTTGGCTCCACGACGTCCATGAAATGCCTAAATCCTGTACTGGTTGCGAATGCCAAAGGCAAGTGGTTGATAGCGATCATTTTTGCTAGCGCCTGGTCAATATTCTCCTGTCTTTCAGCGCGCCTCTTCTGTCGTTTTCGCGGCTTAGGTCCCGCTGACGTCCCAGGTATAGTTGCGTGACTGAGAGTTTCGTTACAATCAGGCGTGTCATCAGCAGAAAATTCATCAGTGTCGCTTATATCCGAGGTTGGTGGCAATCTGTAAAAAGAAATATCAGCGGGTGAGTTCCTTGCAACACTAATAAATATGGCGGTGATGCCCGAAAGAACCGCTACATTTATTGAATTGTTTACTTTGAATTAAAATTTACTAAGTCTAACTAAAAAATTGCAGTATTTATCTGACATCATCGAATACCTACGTTTCATAGGTAATAAAGAAAAGCAGGCAAATTTACATACTTATGCAGGCGCTTCCCGCGAAATTAATATATTTATCGCTTCATTGTTCTGTCCTAAGCTTAAGTGCAATAGCAAACAAGCGAAGTGCGTTGGGGGGCTAGTTGGTATGACATTAGAACGTACTACTTCTTGTGTTCCGTCAATCGCGCAGTTCCTTAGCAAACAAGTGCGATATTTTTTAATATAACAAGCCTACGTGTAGTTCTTAGCAGTTTTCAAGCATGAATTTGTTTAAGACCGAAGAATGCTTTATATTAAAAAAAAGATGGCTGATCCTCCGTCATAGGAATCAGTATAACACGAAAGTGAAATGTCTCGTCACAGAAATAGTTTATTTTTTATAGTGCATTGGTATATGAGAGCTTGTACAATGTCTACTGTTGTTGGACAGATGTAGCACCGCATGATGTGGACGCATCGCACTCACGTTGACGCCTAATGGCACATCTCCGTACTGACGACAAACGCCCATGATCATGATTTAATCCTTGCGGTAGCTGAAGTTCTTAACATATACGTGGACACCGCATATGGTGAATCCCGCGCAAAGATGGCATCAACAAGCACATAATAAACATTGATACTCGATATGCATTCCTTCAAAGCGTCGTGAAATTCGAAGAGAAACGCTACGCGCGCCGTTTCTTCTCTCAAGCCTGGCCGTTACTTCTCACAGGCTCAACGTTTTTTGCGCAAACTTTACAAAAGCGAACTGAAGACGGCGATGAAGGACGTACAAAACACATCAGCGCAAACAAACAAATGTTTAATGCGTAGATGAACATGTACGTCCTTCATCGCCGTCTTCAGTTCGCTTTTGTAAAGCTTGCGCAAAAAACGTTGATCATGTCCAACCAACTAGCCCATTACAAAGTTTTTCTTTCTCACAGGCCAGCGGGGAACGCGGTGCGACAGCCAAGCGAGCGTCGGAGAGCTATTTTTCGATATGGATAGATGCTATGAGCGAGGCTTGGGCTAAAGGCGCCACCTGACGGTGTGTTAAAGCGTTGACGAAATTAAACTTGTATTGGAAACGCGCCGAATGGGAAGGTCGTAGCAACGGCGCGTTTTTTTTTCCGATCCTGGTGGCACACGTGTCACCGACCCTTTATAAAGAAGACTCCCATAGCATCCATCCAAGAGCACTCCGAGTGGAAAGTGTGAAAGATAAAATGCGCGTTCATGTAGCCTCCGTAATATGTTTGGCGGTAGCTCCAGTAGTGTGCGCTTGACTTGTGTGCACTTAGTGGAACACCAAGATATTTTGGTGGCACCACAGACCACTCAATACTGGCAAACTGATTAGGTGTAGATCCCCATGACCCAAAACACAAATCTGAACTCTTAGAATAGTTCACCTGTGCGCCTGAGACGCTACCAAATTGCTCTACTACATCAACAATCCTTTCAATGCTGGGTTTGTCAGTACAAAAAGAAGGAAATGTCATGTGCATATGCTAAAACTTTAACTTCATTTTTTAGCAGTCTGAAGTCATGAATATTTTGAGACTGAATAATATGCAAGCACATCGGTTCTAAGTATAGAGAAAAAAGGGGCGGCGACATAGGACGTCCCTGCTTAACAGAAGAGCTGATAGATAGAGGCTGCAAGAGATGACTGTTCACTATTAGGCGGATAGAACAATGATTATAACAAAGTTTCACTCCTTTTAACAATGTTGAGTCGACATTAACTTGCTGTAAAAGGGAAAACAGAAACGAGTGAGAGACACGATCAAATGCTTTTGCGAGGTCAACTTGCAGTAATGCAAGTTGGTCAAAAGAATTTGAGCAAAAAACTAGAATAGTTCGAGCGATGTGGATGTTAGTCTGTATAGAACGGCCTTTCAGTCTACATGTTTGATAGGGTCCAACAACAATCGACATAACAAACTGCAGCCTATTAGCTAAAATCTTGGCAAAAATCTTATAGTCTACGTTACATAACGTTATGGGCCTGTAGCCATCAGCATGGCGTAATTTTTCTTTATCATAACTCTATGGAATCAGAACAGTGTGACTTTTGGTGAAAGACTGCGGAAGAGCCTCGATCGCTAACGCCTTTGAGAAAATTTTCATTAGAATGGGAGATAGACGTCCCTTAAGTGCCTTATAAAATTGACCTGATATTCCATCAGGACCTGGTGTTTTCGATAAAGGTAGTTGATCGATGGCAATTTCTAGCTCTTTCTGAGCAACAGGACCGCTTACAAGTGAGCAATCTTCATCTGTTAATGGCTTAATGAGGGACACGAGTTGATCGAGAAGTTGAACATTCTGAGCAGAAGTACTAGCACTAAACAATGTTCGATAGCTATTTTCAAATTCATGATATCATCTGGATTGGTCACCAAATACCATTAGAGTACACTTCCCATATCCTTTTTGACATTGCGTGACGATGTTCGTCGAGCAGAGCCTGACGGGTTGGTTTCTCGGAATTTAGAGCTCGATTATTGCACGAGCAAAATCGCGCACCTCTGTAGCGTTCTGCATTGAACTGTTGAATTTCACATTTGATACGAGCAATTTCTTCAGCACACGAACCAGGTGCTTCACACTCTATCCCATAAAGGCTTCTGAGGCTATTCTCTAGGATCTTCGTTTTTCTTATGTAACAATTTTACAGAACTTTATTCTATAGCGAGGGCACGCACCTCTTGCTTGAACAACTCCCAAGCAGCAAATAAAGGTAAATCAGCGTTAAAGCGAGTGGTCATAGCAAGCAAGTGGTCACAGTAGCAAATTATTTGTCACTTAAAAGGGCGGAATTAAATTTCTAAAGAGCCCAACGAGGGCGGAACTTTACATTGGAATTTTTACCTAGTTGAGCAATGACGAGCAATGGTCTGAAAACGATACCGGTTCAGTAACACATGACCACCCGCGAGAAAGAATACTGGAAAGATAGGGTGGCAGGCCTCGAGCGTTATGCTAAATATTTTATTCCACATAACCTTTCAATTTTCGGCAAAGCGGAAACGTGCAACAAGTTTTTGGCTACAAACCTTTTCTATGTAGTACAAGTGCTGCATTGTGCTAGATCGCATATTCAGAGCTCTCACCGTAGGTTTGCAACATTTATATGGTCATCAACATATTTATCCATGAGATGAAACAATCTATTCAGACCAGTTAGTGCAGGTGGGCTTGGTCTAGTACACCTGTACGTGTGGCAAATTGTATCTCGCTACTCCTTTTTCCGCGACGTTTCTCATCCTATTATTGGAGCATTCTTGCAGATAAACCTGGTAAATGTGCTACCTGATCCAGTAGTTTCGTCCGATTAATCTCCACGACCATGTCTGTGGGGATTTACGCGAGAAGTTTATTTCTCTGTTCGTTTTTTAACTGTTTTCAAATGAATACTTGTACACTGTATCACGCAAACATCTTTACAGAGATTTATTAACGATGCCGTTTCCGCCACCACTTTATCGTGCAAAATACTTGGGACTGCCAGGACATGATGTCTTAGATCGAGTACGTAAAATGCCGCTGGCACCATCGACAAAAACGTTCTTTTTGAAATTACATTCAGAGACCTTGCCTGTGAGAACTTGGCTTCGTTCAAGAGACATTTTTGTGTCGTCCATTGATTGTCATCTGTGTGATGTGCCAGAAACAATTGAACATTGTTTTATAAGCTGCAGAGATGCAATCTTATTTTAGGACGTGATCCAACGAACTCTTCAAAAAGACTTCGTGCTAAATTCACAATCCGTGCGATATCTCTTGCCAGCGAGTTGTAATGACGTACCATTCGACATGCTTCTTCTCATTGGAATGCATAGCCTGTGGAAGACGCGCATGTTGCAGAGTAACGCAGAGCCGATAATTTCCTCAACAGCCCACTTCATTAGGATGGTCACTCAGCTAAGAGATGTATACGAGCAAATCGAAAGTCAGCCAGAGTGGTATCCGGGATTGGTGAGGTGCTTATCCTTACCGCTGTTCTAGCATATAATTGGAAAAGGCCGTTACTGTCGCGTTACTTGATGTATTCGCTATAGAGATGATTGCGAATTCAATAGTGCCGTCTGTTAGTCATTGTATCGCGATAAGAGCATATTCAACATATTAGTTCTTTGTCTGTATTGCTTTCAAGTGCCATGTGTATGTTGAATAAATACCATGAAAGGAAAAAAAGAAAAAAAAAGTTTGGGAGTAGCTCAGTGGGCTAAGCGCCCGCCAGCCATCGTCCGCGGACCGAGAGGTCATGGTGTAGACTCCCGTAAATGAAAATTTTTCTTATATAGCTTTTTCTTTGCCATCTGATGGCGTTCATTTTGCTGACGTACTTGCGTGACGGAAATACGTCATGAAAGTCTTGGTGGACCCCGGCATAAAACACTTTCGTGTTAAAAAAACAGACCCGGTTTCATATAAGGCTTGCGTACAGTAACTTTGTATTGTCAAAGGGGTCAGGGAGACGTTCGCGTCGAATGACAGCTATTGTGTTATGTTCTAGAGAGTCAGGCGCGCAAGGGGCCCTGTTCGGTAATGCCGGCGTCACATGGTGCTCTGCTGGTCGCGATTATGCCCCATCTTGATCAGATTTTTCAACACCTTTTAGCTCCAAGCACCTCTTGTGCACTTCTTCCGTCCTTTGTCCTTTTTGTGAGAGCTGCACAGTCCTTAGCATGAATCGATGCCAACTAGCTCAGTTTTCCATTTTATGTAAGTTGCATAATGAAGCCAAACATGATCAAGAAATTATATTTTAATCAGACCCGATCGCGATCAAAAATAACCGTTTGATAACGGTGTAAGCTTCATGTGCTATACAGGTATTTAAAACATGCCTCCCATCTGCGAACGGAGTCTTCAGAAGTACGATAAAATTCTTTAAAGTGATGGTGGCAATTCATTGAAATATATGAATTACTGAAGAAACGTTCAAGGTTTTACAAGGCGTGCTCGAATAACAATAAGAGATGTCCTGAAACCGCACTTCAACAGCTTCCCAAGTACAATTTTCTACTTACGAGCAGCGCTCGGATGGCTTCTTTTGAAGTCCATGTTCATTCAGAAGGTGCACAGCGAGAGACGATGTTGACATATTGATGTGAAATTCCTCATTGCAAACGGCACATTTGGCCGTGCTACCGTCCAACGATCTTTCGGCATGTTGGCATACCCAGCTCCGCAATCTGCCCATCGCTGGTGACCACACGGTGCCGCACGCCACTGTGCTTTGTCGCCAGCGCTATTCCTCCTTCACTTCTTCCTTCCTTCGAAGCTGATAAAACTGTTTGAACCATATATAGTGCACCACTCGCTAAAGTAATCGCTAACAAGAAGACAGCTTGATAAGCGTCCCTTCTACGTCCGATGTGGGCAGACAGCAGACAGACAGGACCTCAGCGCAGCTTCGTGTCACTCTCCGATTCCAACTGGAAGCTGTTCTGTCGTCTGCCCCTTTTCTGTCGTCTGTCCCGTCTGTTCATAAGGACAAATGCAGAAGATTTTCTGTCGTCTGCCTTCATTGCTGTTAGGGGCAGATGGAAGACAGACAAGAAAATAGCGCAGCTTCGTCTAACTCACTCACTGAAAAGCAAGCTGTTGGTTTTTGGCTGTGTTATAAAAATTGCGAGGTTAAATACATTGCTTGTCTCGAACAGATCACATCTCATAACTGAAAGGCACGCGTCAATTTAATATACGGCTGGCGCATATTAAATTGCGCAGCGTCGCAGTCAGTACAAGTGCCAAATCTGTTTGCGCCGTATCAGGAAGAGAACACTGCCATCAATATCTCAGTCGGTAGTCCTGTATATTTTACTCCGTATCATTAACACTGAAGCGACAAGGCAGGCATAGGATTTTCGTTTTCAGTTCTAATACTTGGGTACCTTGTTTCAGTGCGTTTGACAATAAGCTCGGAAGTGAATATGTAAATAACCGTTGGCGATATAGTGTATGTTGCATGCGGATAGGACTGAATATTGTTTAACCGTGTTATTTTTGTCAGGTTTAGCAAAAATTCGCATAAATTCGGTCTCCAGTATTGAATCGTTACAGCCGACGAAAAGCGCCCGTTCAGTGTCTTTTGCATGCGTCGAGTTCAGGGGCGTAGCCAGAAATATTTTTCAGGGGGGGGTGTTGTTCAACCATATTTTGTGCATGTTCATGCGTGCGTTTGTATGTGTGCGTTTAATATACGCAAGCAAAACTGAAAATTTTCGGCACGGTTTGAAACCCCCAACCACCTGGCTACGCCCCTGGTCCAGTTGTCACAAAAACCGGCAACACGCATAAACATACTAGCCTATGGCGACATATGCTGAATTTATGCATAGGTGAATTTACGCACAGGTGAATTTACAAAGTCACTTGCGTATAATTTATTATTTTATGAGAAGGAAGAGTGCTACACTCTGCACCTGCATACATGAGGGTTCTACTTTAGCGTCTGCTATATCAAAACACAAAGTGAATTTTTCATGCTCTGAACATCCCACTAGTTTATGGAAATTGATTGAAGAGCCGGAATGGCGTGGACGGTCATCAGACCTGAGAAGGTTAAGACGCGCACGCGCTGCACATGATATTTGGCACATAAGAACGATGCCAAATTTTGGTGTAATTGCATGCTTGCAATCAAATATTTTTTCGCAGTTATGTAAATCTTTGATGACTTTAGTCCGCAACGTTCCCTGCAAATACGTTGAAGTTTACTAGTTACAAAACATTGTATTCGGCATTGAGTTACGTCATCATGGCATGCTCAAGACGTCACAAATATTTTGCAATTTGTGATGCTTGAAAACAATTTCTGTTGATGGTATAATACTAGGGTGCATGCTTACGCGAGACTAACACACTGTGAATCATTGGTCACCCAAAAATCTTTAAAAATTTGCAGTGGCTTAGCTCGGCTATGCCAGGATGTACGTGGCGTTAGCAAAGGTTCAGCTGATTATTCTTAGCTTTCCAGACTGTCTAGGATTATTAGCCTTCTTCTGTTCATTCTTCTGTTCAGACCAGCAGTGGCGAGTCGCGCGTGGCGGTGGCGGAGTCTGCGCGCGCGCCGGCGCCAGTGTGTCTGCCGCGGCTACGACGCCACTCCTCCCGAACGCGCAGACCAGCAGCGGCGAGCCGCGCGCGGTGGTGGCGGAGAGCGCGTGAGATGCCGGCTCCGGTGAGCCAGCTGTGTGACATCACTGATTCTCGCGCATGCGCAGCACGGCTCATGAGGATCCACGCGAAATCGGCTCCGGCTAGGCAAGTGTAGCTAACGCTACAAAACCATCCAGTTGCCCCTTGCTGGAAAGACATTTCGTTTGATATGCATGTCAGCAGGTTGAAATATTGCAGGCGTACTTGAGAGTCGTGGGGATGTCACGGCAGTCACTAGTGCTAACGTCACTTGACACAGTGCATTTATGGTTACGAAGAGTGGTGACGCCACGCGAGTCACCAGCGACAGCGTCACTTCACATCGTAATAGCGATCAGGTTATTACCCTTAGAAATACATTTCGTTTGATATGCATGTCGGCAGGTTGCGAAAGTGCATTCACGATTGTGAAAAGTGATGGCGTCGTGAGAGTCACTAGTGATAGCATCACTTGACATCGTAACAGCGATGAGGTTATTACCCTTCGAAATACACTTCGTTTGATATGCATGTCAGCAGGTTGCGAAAGTGCATTCACGATTGTGAAAAGTGATGACTTCATGTGAGTCACTAGTGATAGCGTCATTGACATCGTAATGGCGATCAAGTTTTTTTTTATTATTGACATAATGTAAGGAGATGTTGGCGCACAAGTAAGGCGCCGGCTACTCCTTAGGTCTTGGAGTACATAGGGTTCATAATCATAAAGTACTAGTGTCCAAATTTCTAATCACAATTAACCCGTAGTACATACAATATACAACTTAGCGTAACAGTCAAGACATAAAATAACAGTCAAAACAACATATTCAACAATCACATACATGTGTACACACGGTGATGTTAAAAAAAAGAACAGCAACTGTTGCATAACGTATCCAAGACAAAAAATAGTCAACATACATATACACTCTGCCGTTAACACAAAACAAAGCTTAAATGCGCTAGTAATGGCCAAGGATGCCACTCTCTTCAAGAAAAATTTTCAATGCTTTTAAAGCACACTTCTGTAAGCCTCTTGTTGGCCACGGGCCCAAAAGTGTCCTAAAAATTAGTGGTCTGCGGTCTAATGTTATTAACGATGATTGAAGTCGGCGTCTTGGTGCGTCGTGCTGTGGGCATTCTAGAAGGAGGTGATATATGTCTTCATCTACGAATCCACAATCACATTCAGGGGTTTCAGCGCGGCCAATTTTGTGTAAAAAATGCTTGGTGTAGGCAGTTCCTAGCCTTAATCGGTGAATAAGGGTTTCCACACTTCTGTCTAAAGACAACGGAATTTCAAATTTGATAAGTGGATCTACATGATATAAATCAAAGCTTTTAGAATTTTCATCGAACCACGCATTTCTACACACATTGAAAGATTGTCTTTAAAATGCTTCGCAATTCATATTTCAATTCGGAGAGAAACGATATCTTTTTTGCGGCGTGCTTGTCGTGCTGCTTCATCAGCTGCTGTATTGCCAGGAATGTTGCAATGTCCCGGTATCCACTCCAACAATATTTCATGATGCTTTTGATCGGCCTTGGTGAGCTCTTTAAGTGTCTCGTAGATCAGACTATTATTAATTGTTTCTGCTTTTGTGCTACAGAGTGACGTTAGTGCCGCCTGCCAATCACTGAAAATTACAAATTTCTGAGCATCTTTTACAGAATTGATAAATGTTATAGCACTTAGAATAGCGAATAGTTCAGCTGTTGTAGACGATGTAACGCGAGATAATTTAAATGAATCTTGTACCTTGAGGTGCGGTATAATAAATGCTGAAGCTGAAGATTTTGGTAAACTGGAGCCATCTGTATAGACATGTATGTAGTCCGGATATCGCATATGTATCTGGTAGAGCGCTAGTTGGGTGGCGGCTAGAATGAACATTTCATTTTTTTCTGATTATGCCGTCCACTGACACTTCAACCTTTGGTAGCTTAAGTAGCCATAGAGGATAGTCAACGTCAGAGTTAAAAAATTCATTTCTTGGCAATATACTGCCTCTTTCCTTGATTTCTTTATGAACATGGCTTCTATTCCTTTGCAATATCTCTAGAGCCAATTGGTGGTTTTTATGTCGCGTCTGAAGACGAAAAAAATGCCGACATGTTTCTATACTTCTCATGACTGTGAAGGGAGATTGGCGTGTATCTGCTATTGCAAAGGAACTGGAAGTCGATCGTGTTATTACCCCTTGAAAAACATTTCGTTTGATATGCATGTCGGCAGGTTGCGAAAGTGCATTCACGATTGTGAAAAGTGATGACTTCATGTGAGTCACTAGTGATAGATAGCTTCACTTGACATCGCAATAGCGATCAGGTTATTACCCTTCGAAAGACATTTCGTTTGATATGCATGTCAGCAGGTTGCGAAGTGCATTCACGATTGTGAAGTGATGACTTCATGTAAGTCACTAGTGATAGCGTCACTTGACATCGTAATAGCGATCTGGTTATTACCCTTCGAAAGACATTTCGTTTGATATGCATGTCGGCAGGTTGCGAAGTGCATTCACGATTGTGAAAAGTGGTGACTTCATATGAGTCACTAGTGATAGCTTCACTTAACATCGTAATAGCGGTCGGGTTATTACAATTCGAAATACATTTCGTTTGATATGCATGTCGGCAGGTTGCGAAAGTGCATTCACGATTGTGAAAAGTGATGACTTCATGTGAGTCACTAGTGATAGCGTCACTTGACATCGTAACAGTGATCTGATTATTACCCTTCGAAAGACATTTCGTTTGATATGCATGTCGGTAGGTCGCTACAGTTCATTAACGGTTGTGCAGGGTGCTGACGTCACGTGAGTCACTAGTGATGGCGTCACTTGACATCGTAATAGCGATCAGGTTATTACCCTTCGAAATACATTTCGTTTGATATGCATGTCGGCAGGTTGCGAAAGTGCATTCACGATTGTGAAGAGTGATGACTTCATGTGAGTCACTAGTGATAGCGTTACTTGACATCGTAATAGCGATCAGGTTATTACCCTTTGAAAGACATTTCGTTTGATATGCATGTCGGCAAGTTGCGAAGTGCAGTCACGATTGTAAAAAGTGATGACTTCATGTGAGTCACTAGTGATAGCGTCACTTGACATCGTAATAGCGATCAGGTTATTACCCTTCGAAAGACATTTCGTTTGATATGCATGTCGGCAGGTTGCGATAGTGGATTCATTATTGTCAATGGTGGTGACGTCACGTGAGTCACTAGTGAGAATGTCACTTGACCTATTGCTAGTGATCAGCTTATTACCCCTTGAAAGACATTTCGTTTGATATGCATGTCAGCAGGCTGCGATAGTGCACTCATGGTTGTGAGGAGTGGTGGCGTCATGTGAGTCACTAGTGATAGCGTCACTTACCATAGTAATATCGATCAGGTTATTACCGCTTCAAATACATTTCATTCGATATGCATGTCGTCAGGTTGCGATAGTGCATTCATGGTTCTGAAGAGTGGTGACGTCACATGAGTCACTTGTGATAGCGTCACTTTGCATTGTTCTAGTGATTGGATTATTGACCTCTGAAAGACAGATCGTTTGATATACATGTCGGGATATTTCGAAAATGTATGCGTAGTTAAGGAGCGTGATGACGTCGAATGAGTCACTAGTGATCACGCTATTTGACTGAGTGGTAGTGGCGCCATTTATTACTCTGAGGAAGAAATTTTGTTCCACCTTAATGTCAGGGGGTAAGCGATGTGCATGCGTGTATGAGAAACGGTTTGGTGTAATGTTAGCCACTATAGTGATGATGTGCTTAGTAGCATTTCATTGAGCTATTATGAGTCACATAGGGATTGCGTGAAGTGGCTAAGAAACGATGAGCACGTTTGCACCTTTGTGCATTATGTATTTTGAAGGAAACATATGCCAATAGGAAGGAAATCGCACGTCATGATAACAACGAACTCGACCTTTAGGGACACCAAATATTTTGTTTCCGAATATTCGAATATTCGGCTTCGCATTTCTTGAAACCGGATAAGCGAAATATCCGTTTCTTTAAATCCGGATAACCGGATAACCGGCTTTCAAGACCGGATTCGCTTTGCTCCGGTTAAACCGAATAACCGGTTTTGCGGATATTTGCAAGCACTATTCGTGAATACCAGCGTGACAAAGGTATCCTCAGATCAGCGAACGTACGTGCATTCCGTGAGCGTATGCTGTGGAGCAATTTTCGTTATTTCTGCAGCCGCGAACTGCGCGCGTCCAGATGCAGCAGCGTGTTCTGAGCGGTTCGAAGACCGCCTGCGTTGTCATATGAAAGTTACACGCGCAGATGGCCGACTTACAAGAACATTGGAACGCGCCTACGTTAGGTGCATTTAATGCGCGCGTACTGCCGCGAGCTGCACGCAGGGGCAACAGCGCGCTCTGAGCAGCTGAATGAAACTCTGTTTCCGCAATTAGCGCTTATTGGCAATGCACTCTTTAGCGCGGCATACAGTGGTTCTCTATGACTCATATTCAGTATTTAGCTGCTTTCATACTCGAATACTACCTACCATATTACTCGTTAATCTTTTTGTTAAGCATAGCGCCTCCGCCTTAAAGCGAATACCCGGCGCTTGCCCCAAGGTCAAGCACAACCACCCCAAATTTACCAGTGACAGGTCCCCTGCAAAATGAAAAAGTTAATGTGCTTGCGCTTCTCTCTTGTGAACGCCCATGTGTACTTGGCCCTCCTCTAGCACAGATGATGTAGTACGAATTAAGAAATAGGCATTACCGCATTCCTCAACGAAACAGCGGTTATTCAGAAAATAATGGTTCTTTTGAATTACTAGTAGGGTATTTTCACAGCAGCAGTCTGGTTGGCTTGTTCGCAATTATGAAGTTCACATTCATAACACAGAAACATGAGGACTGTAGCAAAGATGCAAGAAACTGGAAAAACTCTATCATATGTGTACTCCTTCAACCACCTGCTCATTATGTTAAACTTTATTTATACAACAGGCACTTTCAAATATGCTACTATGGATGAAAGATCACACAATCTACGTCAAAACACTGACTTCTGCCTAACTTTCCGTTGTCTATCTGTCCTCTAATGTGCCATAATGCGTGCATCATCTGTTCAACTCGTTTGGTAATAAAACACAAGCAGTTATATTGAGCCGACAGTGTTTCAGCAATTTGTTTTGCATGCACAAGTTCATTTCTTTCATTTCTATGCACGACAAGTAGTCATACTTCAATTGATACAAGAACCAGTGGTTGCAACATTTTACTGCAGTCAATACAGCAGCAGTCTCATGTCAATGTGAAGATATATTTATTTCTGTCGTGGCGCACACAACCTACTCCCAATACTGAACACGTGGAACAACATATACCGTAGAACCTGAGTACTATACACAATGCACAGCAGTAAAGCAACACGAAAGTGGGGTGTAAAATCATATCGTAATGCACACTGACATACGCACTTCAGCGTGCCAGTATTTAAGTGCAATCAGAAATGGGATATCCAAGAATCTTGGTGTCAGCCTACACATGAAGGCAACTAAATTAGTACAAAAGACTAGCATCACTTTTGAGAAATATGCAACCGTGAAGACAGGCAGGTTGTACGGTTTTTGTTGTGTTAGTTTGCCATATGGCATCAAAAAATGTCACACATGATTGTGCAGTTAAGTTTCCTGCAGAAAAGACCAAAACAGACCTGTGGTGTTGACTGTAGGTCCACATAACAAAATTCATAAAAGTATTCAGCAATGCCCACAAAATGACAAGGTTGTCTTCACATATTGCTGTACATATTTATTCACAGGTATCTGAAAACCATCGTAAATTTCTGGACGTATGCTTGCGAACTTGTCGGTATAATCACACGACTGCATTATACCAGTACTACAGATATGCATAATTAGTACAGCTATGTTTCAATGTGTTCATGCCAGCCAGTGCCATCATTAATACCTAACTTTATGGCTTATGCATAATTACCCCATTGAAAATTATTCCAAGTAACATGGCTGCGAAGTCAACTTGGAATTTCGCAATCACATGTAGTAAACAAAATTTTCCTATATATAGTGACTGGTGGCTTTGCACATTAGGACTTGATATGTCAAGAGGTTGAATAAAAATTGACCACACATGTATAGAGGCTGTAACACAGCCAGGACATAAGTTCATAGTTAAACAAAATCTCAAAACAAAACCACAACACATAGAAATGAAGGGAACAGGACGACGCACTGCTAACAACCGAAGTTTAGCACGTGCTTGGTTTTTGATTCATGTTCGTGCTCTTTCTGTGGATGTGTGATTATTAATTCTTGTAAGTTTTTCGTACTGTGTGTTTATATCTTTTTGTGGTTTCGAATAAACTTCAGTTGTTAGTAGCGCGTCGTCCTGTCCCATTCATTTCTCTGTGTTGTGATTTTTTTCGCCCCTTCTTTAACGACGAGTACACACAAACTCGCCCAACTCTCCCGTTAGGACTTAAGTTTGTTGAATAACGCTGGCTCCCCTCAGTCTCTTTGAAACACAATGCGAAATTTTAAAATGCACACGATATCGGAAAGGTTGCACACAGAATTGTGGATAACAGTCAGCCTCAATACCAGTGTTTGCTCAAATGCAGTAAGATGTACAAGATGTTCTACATATTGGATAGTGAGGCAACGTAGAGTGTTCTCGCAATTTTGGGCATTGGCAAGGGGGTCTGAATGAGGCACTTGCCCCTACTAAAGACTCACCAGCACTTGGCCTCACCCAGGCTACACCAGTGCTCTCCCGCTTACCCAGCCGCTATGTTACACCAGCTTGCACCCCCCCAAGACAAAATCCTTTTCATTCATTCATTTCATTCATTCATTCATTTTTTATTTCAACATCAGATTTTGACAAATACAGATGTTGAGGGCCGTGAGCTAAAAGCCACAAAACGGCTTGACGAGGCCCACGGTCCCTTGAACTTGGCACCGACAGAAAAGCAACATGTACACAGAAAAGCAATAAATATACTGTCTTCCGTTTACCCCCCTGCCGATATTCATGCCCACAACAGACTGTCTTGAGCACAAACAGGTGGGCGAGCAACTATTGCTGCTTTTGCAGAAGTGTATTGTTGAAAATGACACAAAAAAGGAGCCCATAAAGTTTTCTGCATCCATAAAATGATTGTGTTAACCATGAATGTCTTAACCAGACTCGCACTTGACTATCCTTATTGCAGACTTTTGACAAAACACAAAATAAATACAAAATTGAGATACTGCTAATT
>NW_023615778.1:0-40001 GCF_013339695.2 Rhipicephalus sanguineus | reverse complement strand
AGACATTAGCTACTTTAGGCTCCGTCCTAAAGTATCGGAGTTACCCAGTGGGTTGCCTCATGTCCGGAAGCAGGTTGCAGCGAAACAGGATAAGAGTAAAAAGTATTTTGATAAAAGGAAAGGTGCGCAGCACACCCGCATAAAGGTCGGAGACTTAGTTAAAGTAAGATTCCGTAGGAAAGGGTTTTTTAAGTATAGTAGGCCTCTTACAGTGCAGGCTCAGGTTGCGCCGTCCGCTTTTGTACTCAGTGATGGAAAAGCGTGGAACGCATCCAAGTTAATAGTAATTCCTAGGGATTCTTTCGAGAATGCTACTCTTTCTACTACACCTAAAGAACCTGTTTACGCTTATTCCACTTTAGACATTTGTGGCAGTCAGTCCCCTAGTGCACCTACGTTGCAGGGCTCCGCCCCCAGTTTTCCGACACTCTGATTTGTCAGAGATCTCTTCTAGTAAAAGGTCTGAGTCAGTTGTTCCTCAAGGAACGTTGAGAGGTCAGGAGGACCCAGTTAGGGTACCCTTTTCAAGTGGTCAACTAAATCTCAACCCTGGGGAGGGGGAAAGTGAAGGGGCAACAAGGTTTTCAAAGACGACCGAAAATGGTCGCACTTCAGAAAGTTCTACCGCGACCTCTGCGCTTCCGCGCCGTAAGACAAAACGGCCTGACTGGCTTAACGATTTTGTTACTTAAGGTCGGACGTGTTCTTCCTATAATGCCGTGGCTAGTGGGCCCAGCCACGACGTCGCAGGAAACTTTGAGTGCTGTTTTTTCAGTGTATTTCCTTCACAAGATGTGTGATGTGTCTTTGTGTAGCGCCACTTGTGGGTATGCGCGTACTGATCTTGTCCCCGCCGCTCGTGCGGTGTGAGCATTCGTAGTGTGGACCCTGGGACCGGCTTCGGTGCTACCCTGTGATATTGCCCACTTTATCGACGGGGAGGATGATGTGGTGTAGTGGCGCCATCTGTGTATGGCGCGCGCACTGAGAGTGCGCCTTAGTGTGTTGTAATGTCGGCACAGATGTCGTCTGTAACGGCACACGTGATGGCAGGCAGCGAATCGCGTGTGCACGCCTGTCCGTTGTGTCATATTTCGAATAAACGGCCGCTGGCCGGCTCAGTCTTTGTCGGGCTTCCGCGGGCTCCGGACTCACTCACTTCTCCTTCTCGTGTCGCGGGCCGTGCGGGCGCACGTTGCGTCTTGCGTCCAGTCGTCGGGCCCTCGCCGTCGGACGCAGTCCGCCGACACAACACTAGCAAAGTAATTTACGGAATGACATCTACTCGTACGCATGGGAGGCGACACATCGAACGATCAACTCAATTTACAGCAATATGGCGGCCAATTTTGGGGCACTTCATCGTTCTCACATTTTAAGCTGCAAATTTGGCAGGATGCAACATCACGCAACGTCATATTGACGCAACAAAGAGTGAGGTCCTGTGACGCAATGGGCGCAATCAGTGCAATGTCCAATCGTGTTGCAGACAAGACGGCTCTTCGTCAAGTGAGCAGTAGTTTCGATAAACCGCAAGTTGACCGTACACACAGCTTAGTACCATATTTCGGTTTCGTTCTTCAACCCAAACCTTTATTTCTACACGATAGAACACGGCGAAACGTTACTTCGGAAAGAAATTACTATTTTTTATCACGCTACGTCATCGCGGATTCCTGTGTCGTAACGCTAACGCAGCGCCACAACGCGAACGACCTCGCGTGACCAATCAAATCAGCAACATGGCGGCATTTGACAATGTCCAGAATAGCCCCCCGGCACGGCATTTCACCAATTGCTTTCTGAGTGATAGCGAGCAAAGGGTGATCATCAGTCTCTACGGTAACCTTAAGGCCATACACAAAGTGGTGAAAGCGTTCGCAGCCATAAACGATAGCCATCGCTTCTTTCACTATTTGTGAATAGCGCTGCTCGGCTTCGGTTAGCACTCGTGAGGCATAGGCAAGCGGCTATGTAAATATTAAGCATTTTCTTCCGTTATAATGCGGTGCTTAGCAAGGTGCGTTTGTCGGACCCGCGATGACGACGAGAAACAGTCCTTGTATTCCTGCAGAAGCCATCGAAGCTGTTGCTGTTGGCGAGCGGGAAGACTTGGGTTTACGTCGAAGGGTGGCTCAGGTATTGGGGTCGTCGTCGTAGCTTCGTCAGAATCTGAAAAGGCAAACGCATCGCTGACGGCCAAGATTTCTTCGATGTATGCAATCGTCGTGCCCCTGCTCAGGTGTATCTATTCTTGGCTGAAGTTCGTTAGCATCACGCTTCCTTTTAGATGCGAAGCGTCTTATGGCGGAGTTCAATCCGGTGGTGGTGTGCGGCGTGACCACCCTTACTGTGCATGCGCAAGCCCGCTCACCACACCTCCTCTCCCCCCTCTCGAATTTCCATCTCCACTGCCCCTCTCCACATTCCCTTTCCCCTCTCCCTCCCCCCTCTGAAACGCGGGCTGGACGTGCCGAAACGCCGCTTCGCATCGCCTCATGGTCCCCTTTAGCGGGAGATGGTGTGATTTTTCTTCATGCATCCGAGCAATGCCCCTTGCGACGCAAATGTCACGGTCTAGCAGCAAACGCTGATCGCTGTCGATGATACGTTCGATGTCTTCAGCTTTTTCAGTGCTGACGGGAATTATGACGCTGGAGCGAGGCGGGATGGTAACTTGATCCTCGAGCACGTTCAGGGCATGTTGACATGGACTCGTATCCAGCGGTGTCGTTTTGTCCGACGATAGGGTTATCGACTTGGTTCTTAAGTCGATGAGAGCGCCGTAATAGTTTAAGAAGCCCATGCCGAGTATGATGTCCCTGGAGCAGTGTTGCAAGATTACGAAACTCGCAGGATACGTGCGATAATTGATTGTGACTCTTGATGTGCAGACTCCAGACGGCGTTATTAGATGGCCTCCAGCGGTACGGATTTCGGGGCCTTCCCAAGCAGTCTTAACTTTCTTCAACTTCGTGGCGAAGGGCCCACTGATGACGCAATAGTCGGCTGCAGTATCGACGAGAGCGGTGACGTTGTGGCCGTCGATGACAACGTCTAGGTCGCTAGTTCGTCGTCTTGCGTTGCCGTTGGGCCGCGGCGTCGGGTCACGACTGCGTCGGTTTGTTCCGCTGCTTCCATGTTGCGTCGTCGGGTCTTCTTCGGTCCGCGAGATTTCGTCGTCAGGGGTCTGTCTGGTTCGCGTCGTGTTCTGAAGGTTTCGTCGCGGCGTCGTCGTCGGCGGCGGAGGATCTTCGGTAGTTCGTCGTACAGCAACCGCACCTCCATCGGTTGCTGCCCTTAGTTTTTCGGATACGGGCTAGGCGACTGGCCCCGGTTTGGGCCAGTGTACTGCCGGCGGTGCGGTGACATGTAGCGGCCGGGCGACGGCGAGCGGGAAGGTCGTCGTTCTTGCCACCGTGTTCCAGTGAGGCAGTCGTCGATGTCGCGAGGCCGTTCGTCTGGCTGCGGGCGCGGAGCGTTGACGGCGAAACCACGTAGCCCCATCTGTCGATAGTGGCAGCGGCGGTACGTGTGGCCGGCCTCCCAGCAGTGGCAGCAGAGCGGGCGGTTGTCAGGGGCGCGCCAAACGGCGGTCTTCCTCGGCGTGTATCGCTGGCCGACTGGCGAGCGGGAAGACTTGGGTTTACGTCGAAGGGTGGCTCAGGTATTGGCGGTCTTCCTCGGGCGGGCGGTATGACGTCGGTGGTGGCGGCGGTGGTGCCTGTCGGCGGAACTGCCGGGGCGGTGCGGCGTCTTGATGTGGGCGAGGAGGGGGGGGGGCGTTGCGTCGGGCTGCGGCAGCATAGCTAATTGCTTGCAGCTGCGGCGGTGCCGGCTGAGGAACACCCAAGTACTGTTGGATTTCCTCGCGGACCATGTCGGCGATCGAATCTACTTGAGGCTGCTCTGAAGGCAACAGCTTGCGCAGCTCCTCACGCACTATCGCTCTGATGGTTTCCCGTAGGTCGTCGGTGCCTAGCGAGTACGCTTCGGTGTAGCCTGTCGACAGGGTTGAGCGGTTGTATTGCTTCGTCCTAATCTCGAGGGATTTTTTAATTGTTGTAGCCTCCTTTAAGAATTCGGTGACAGTTTTCGGTGGGTTCCCCACCAATCCTGCAAAGAGGTCTTGTTTCACTCCCCGTATAAGGAAGCGGACCTTTTTTTCCTCATGCATGGCAGCATCGGCCAGGCGGAAAAGTCGCGTCGTCTCTTCCGTGTAGATAGTGACCGTCTCATTCGGCAGCTTCGCTCTTGTCTCCAGCAAAGCAGCGGCCTGTTCCTTGCGGACGATGCTCGCAAGGTATTAAGGAACGTCGAAGTAGACGTGGCGCACCTTCTCTTCAGGGCCCCAGTGGTTGAAGGTGGCGACTCGCTTGTACGTCTCCAGCCAGCTCTCCGGGTCTTCAAACGACGATCCACGGAAAGTCGGTGGTTCCCTTGGCTGTTGCATCACTACCGTTGTAGGTGGCAGGGGGGCTGTCATCGTCTCGGCGGTAGATGTGACGCTCTTGGGTTGCCTGGTGTTTTCGAGAAGGAGCCCGTACTCTGGTTGTAGTCCCTTGTGCCGGCGGCTGGTTCGAGGATCCGGGTTGTCTTTAGCGTCGTCTTCTTCGCGGCTTGGGCTTGGGTCAGCGCCCCGCGGTGGCGTCCGGATCATGAAGCAGCACCTCCACCAGATGCCTCGGGGTCGTGACGTCGACGAAGACAACAGTTGGCGTGGTCAAGATGAAACTCTTTATTTGGCCGAACTTGTGGCCGGGAACTGAAAGTCAAACTACAGCAATACACTAATAGCGGCGAACAGAGCGTCGACCGTCGATCAACTGACAAGCGGTGAAGCGCGTCAGCTTTTATACAGGCGCTATCGAACTTTCCAGCGATATCGCTGGTTGTTGCGCAATCTCTAGAATAAGCTCGAGTGTTCGCGTCCTGCGCGCAATCTTAACAAAATGATCTACAATAATCGCGAAGCTTCTAGAACAATGAGGCGCAGTTTGCGCTGAGCGTTGCTGACAGTCTTTGTGGGCAAAAACCGAATACAGCAAAAGTGATAAGAAGAAACGCACGTGGCAATATGCACTCCGAAATGAGGCCGTGCACGCTATCGATGTTCTGCGTTGTGGACAGTTATTCATATTATTGTTGTTTTCATACGGCATGCTTGCAGTAGCAGCCGTGTACTTTTGTGAACAAACATTTGCGGCGTGCGCAAACAAGAACTTATATGGTCATGGCACTTTTTCCTGAGAAGGTTAGAGTCAAGTCCACCGTGCTGCTGGAGCATCACCCTCGATTCAGACGCGAGACAGCTAGCTGAGATTTAACTACTGTGAAGCAACTTGAACTGCTAGCCTCGTTTTTTCGGCTCTCGCGTCATGCTTGCGCTCTCTTTTTATGAGGATATTGACCTTACAGGCGTACCTAACCTGCTGCGCGAACGCGGCTACGAAATCGCGCAGATTCAGAAGGTGGCTACTGCAAGGTAGCAATTGTAAAGCATGTATCAAGTGCCAGTTATATTTAGCAGCCCAAATATATATCACCCTAATAAAGTGATTAAAACAAAGCAAACCAGCAGAACGATGTGAAGGTTTGCTGAAAATGCACAGTCGTCCGTTCCGGCGTGATAAAGCAGCCTTGCCGACGCGTAAATCGCAGGCGCCGAAATTTTGACAATGTGCCGTGTTCAGCTCACTTCATCCAACCGCGCAACGCTAAACGCAGTATAACGCGAGTGTGAACGTTCAACAACGACGGGAAGGTCTCACGAACACGCGGAATCAAAACACAGTGTTGTTTCACCTACAACTAACTGGACTTGCACAATGCGAGAAGACAGTGAGTAATCATTACTGTAGTCGCTGCGTGCATGAGCCGCGTTACGTACCGATTCAGGCAATCGAAACGAACCAAAGCGATGAACTGAGACAGCCAAAACAGAAAGCGAGACAGCGCTCTGAGCTAGGACATATGTGATTCTCCTTACTGCGGTGATCCACGCTTTTCACCTCTATGTCTCGTGCGACATGCCCAGGAACCGATACAGTTCCACACGCGAATCGCGTGCCTTGGTGTTGTCTGAACTGTTGTGGCAGGCCCCAACGCAGCAATACTTCGGACCTCCCTTCCGCGGGGTCGCTTTAGCCAACGCGGAAATGCAGCTACGCACAGCAAGCCTCTCGGTTCAGCGTGCCAAGCTGTCGGCACGGCGCCCCAGTTCCCCGCACCGACTGAGCAACGCGCGCGCGCGCGTGCTCCCGCTGGCGACAAACAGGCCGAGTCGGCTGCACCTGCCCCCAGTTTCGCCAGAGCTTCTCTCCAGAGACACAGTTTAAAAGCTCCGCCGGAGAGGCGGTCCGCGTGGCGGTCTTGAGAACTAGTGGCGCTGCAGTCACGTCTAGCTCCCGCGGCTGGCGCTTGTTGTGATCGGCGCCGCCGATGTTCGAGCGCGTGTGGGTTACAGCATCGTCTGCGCTTTGTTAGCTTCACGACACTTCTTCGGACCTCCAAAAGACCCTACGCCATTCAAGCTTTGCATCGCAAAGATAGAAAGCTTACTGCGAAATGCAAGGTCTTTGACGTTCATTTTGAGAGTGACGACATTGTAAAGCACTGTCGTCGTGTCGTTGCGGGACAAGACGTTTTGATCGCACGTGGAAAGTGGGAACTCGCGCCCGGTGCCGTGCCGCGCTTGTTCCCAGCACTTCTACCCCACTTTTCAAAGCCAAAATGTTCGGGACCGAGGCGCAAATCCCCCCAAAACGCACGGCGTCCCGCGAAAGTCCAGTGCCCAGTTTGGAGCCGCCAGAAATAGAACAGCAAAACGAAAGGCAGGCAGAGTTGCATCACACTAACATTCGATCAGTTGTCAGCTGTCGCTATGCCTTCAAAGCAGTGGATTTTCGAGAGATTTTACGACGAGGCATTGAACAAGATGTGCGGAATGTTTTACACTCGCCGGCTCGGGAACGGGCTGCTCAGCGCAAAATTTTGACACGGTACACATAGAAAAGACGAGGACCAGTGCTGGTCCTCGTCTTTTCTATGTGTACCGTGTCGAATTTTTTGCGCTGAGCAGTTTAATAATGGAATACCAACTAGCCCAATCCCACACCTTGCTTCGGGAACGGAGACTTACTTGTGCAAAAGATAATTGTAGTTGCGTAGTGAACGGCTACAGCACGAAACGCAAACGGCTGTCGCACAGTGTAAAGTGCTGCGGGCATGGAACATCTGCTCGGTGAAGTTGAAAAACGGAAGTTGAATACTGACGACTCTTCTAGCGACAGAGTACGCGCGAATAACTGCTCGGTGCTCACATCACGGCCGATCTGTTCGAATTGTTTAAGGCACCGTAGAAGGATGCGACGTAGAAAGATGAGACACCGAAAATACAACTATCCGCTGAAAAAATTGCTCAGAGACGACATCTATTCGATGTAATCGCACACTGAGATTTCATTTACCGAGTTGTCGTAAAATTTTCCGATTTTGGGTGTATCCCTTTAACCGTCGCGAAAACGTGTCTTGTAAACATTGCAAAGCATCGGTGATGTTTTTCGAGAAAGTTTTTTCAATAAATTGTAGAAACATGAGTACTGTTTTTCTAGAACGTTTTTGTATCTCGAGTAAGTACGCTTCTTTGTGCACTATAAAGCCTTTTACAAACGTGTTGGGTTGTTCTTGGTCTAGATAAGACGGCAGCGGCTAAAATTGTGGTGGTAGTTATAAAAATTACTCTGAAAACCCACATTCGCTTAGAAACTCCTATGCTTGGAAGTTAAGCGCAATGTAGACAGCTCAAATATTGTCACAGGGTCGTGACGTCGACGAAGGCAGCAGTCAGCAGGTCCGAGATAAAACTCTTTATTTGGCCGAACTTGTGGCCGGGAAACTGAAAGTCAAACTACAGCAATACAATGATAGCGGCGAACAGAGCGTCGACCGTCGATCAACTGAAGCAGTCAAGGGCGTCGGCTTTTATACAGGCACTATCGAACTTTCCAGTGATATCGCTGGTGGCGGCGTTATCTCTCGACAAAGCTGGAACATTCGTGTGCAGCGCGCAATCTTACCAAAACGATCTATTACAATCGCGAAGCTTCTCGAACAGTGCTTCGCGGACAGCGTCGAGCGTTGATAACCGTCCTTGCTGGTCAAACCCGAATACAACAAAATAAAACAAGAAGTGGGCGTGGCAATATAGACCGAACATCGATTCTTAGCCAATCAATGAACAACGCACGCGGGCCAATGCATACAGACGACCGTATGCATATCCACCTAAGTATCCACCTAACTTGTACAATAAGAAAGTTACCGTGCAGTTGCCGCGAGCAACTGCGGGCCGGACCGCAGCGTTAAGCCGTGGCAGCAGACGACGCGCCGATAGTGGCGCAAGACGGAACTGCAGCGCCGCTAGTTCTCGCGACCGCCGTTCGGACCACCCTCCTCCGCTGGCGGAGATACGGAGCTTTGAAACTGAGTTTGTTCGAGTAACGTTGGAATACACAGCGACTGCAACCGCGGCACATGCCGATACTAAAATGGGCATTAAAGAGAAAAAAAGCTAGGCGTGCTTCTACTATTGGCCGCGAGATCGAGTGGAGTTGCCATCTCGCGGCTTCTGACTGAACCGCGCCTAGTGTGGATTGCTCCTTGCGTCGTCTGCTAGCCACGCTGTGTTTGCATGTGCGCGTACGTCATGCAGGTCCTCAAAAGGCGGTTTGTTCCGTTGCGTTAGTGCAACTTTAACCGCTCGTACGTATGCCTAACACGATGTAAAGAAGCATTTGGCCATGATCGGCTGTATATTAATATACTGTAATATTGTCAGTGAGTGCACTTGTAGAGAGTGCTGTGTGTGGTCGTCGTACCCTCCGTTCACGAGAGTTGTATCAGTGTAGGTGCCGCTCTGTGGTTCAAGCGCATTGCAAAGTGCACTTGGCGTTGTCCTAAAGATGAGAAGTATTAAATCTCATGTGAATGTAGCCTTTTAGCGGCTCGGTGGTAAAAAAAAAAGGCTCTCATGCACTTGCGCGTTGTGGTTTGGTGTATAACTTCGGGCTGTCGTTTATAGGTTACGCAATGAGCTTTAGTTGTGTATGGTCTTGGTCATACTACACATAAATATTTCTGTAAAGTCATGTCTGGCAGTTTGGTACTTAAATTGCCCCTAAAAAGAACAGAATATGGAATGTACGGAAATCGCAGAACTGAGTTTCCTCGCGCAATTTTAACTTGTGGCGAAAATTATACAAAAACACCCGTGTACTTAGATTAGGATGCGCGTTAAAGAGCCCCGATGGTCAAAATTAATCCAAACGGCGTACTTTACATTTATGTCGTAGTAATTTCACGCAAAGCCACATCTTTTTTTCTTTATACATTAGCTTGAGCGTTTGTGTTACGTTGTAATAGATTGACGGAAGGCAGCGGACATTATTCGCAAGGGAAAACGTACTTTGGTCCCGTGAAATAAGCGGGCCTTTTTTTCATTACTGTCGTGCAAG
Source organism: Rhipicephalus sanguineus (assembly GCF_013339695.2). Lineage (NCBI taxonomy): Eukaryota > Metazoa > Arthropoda > Arachnida > Ixodida > Ixodidae > Rhipicephalus > Rhipicephalus sanguineus. The sequence continues at coordinate 30,486 of NW_023615778.1, read as the reverse complement.
TAATCAATCGAAGAAAGTTCCGTGCTGTACAGTTACCTTTGTGTACTGTTACTGGAATAAAAACAAGCGCGTGCGTGTTAAGCGCTTCTGTAGCGCTAAAGCGCTGTCATCCACGTAGCTTTCCTCAGTAAACCTATCAACTGTCCTACATTGGAGAACTGAATAAGAAATGCGGATGAATATTTGAGCACACAGTGCACAAAGTGCTATTTGAACTCATCGTGCAGGATGGGGGGTATCCAGATGAACAAGATGTAAATACTTAATTCAGTCGCGCTACAGCAGTGCGTAGTATGTGCAACACGAGCAGAACATGTACAAATAAAACAACAAGAAAACGTCATTCATTGGGAAAACGCCGACTGTTGCCGAAGGCGAGCAACCCCGTTCGTTGGCAGAATGCGCTTCTCTCACAGGTAATAGTAACGTTCGGCGCGCTTCGCGCATTAATTCGGGAATGAAGAGCGCACATATTACCAGAAAGCTGCAGTCAACGCATTTTATTTGCCGGAAATCGGGTCAAATCGCTCAAAACGAAACGCTGTTGTGTGCGTTTGTATACGCGCCGACGACCGCCTATCCACACTAGCGCGGCGACAGTGCTGCCACCTGTAGACCGATCTCGCGGCGAATACTCGCGGACAACATTCCTCGGCAATGAAGGGAAGGCTAGAGAGCCGAACTACGCGTGTGCTACCGTTTAAAATTATAGTCCCACAATTACGTCCGTGTTTTCTGCGTGAGAACAACATTGCTTTATTTTCTACGGGGCGCTGTTTGAAGAGAGGGTCAGTGCGCACCAAGGAGATATTTATATTTGTTTTGATTTATGCAGTGTCATTTCGCGTTTTTGCACCTGTGAAAACGTCGCACCTTTTACGTGCACCTCACAGTCAAAATGGCGCCTTCGTCTTCAGGTGAGCGCTCGTCACCCTCCAGCTTTCCCGACGACTCGCCGAGGGAGCTTGTGACGAATTTCACTAACAAATGGCTGTGTAAGCCTGTGACGGCCGCTCGAATAATGAAATGGCCGTCACAGGTGGTACGTAAGGTTCACAAACCAAAACTAAATTCGAAACGCGCGCCGAACCGGACTACTTCGCGGAGCAGTACATGTGCAGTAGCTTCGCCCCCATAGCCTTCCCTTCATTGCCAAGAAAAGTTGTCCGCGAGTATATCATGAACAATGACCAGCAGATATAGTGAACTAGAACCAACTTCCTAGTGGCGCGAACGGGAGGGTTCAGGCGTTTCTCTTGGCGAAGAAAATCCAGGTGACGCTAGTGCAACTTTTTCTAGTCGCACCGCCCCTCTGCTGTAGGCGCTTGCGCGCGTTTCTTGTGTGCATTTCTCCGCGTTCCGCGTCGTTCTAGCGGTGCCGTGCAATAATAGACAGTTTTAATTGAGCGCCCGCTAAATATATGTGGACGCAGCTTGTCATTGGGAATGGCTGGCAGGCTGCGTCCGCATAGCTGCTGCGGATGCCCAAATAAAACTGTCTAACGCGTTTAACAGAGAACGTGTATGCCGTTCGCTTGGACTAACTTCCAAGGAATATCGTACTCAGCTGTTTCAGGAGGCTGCAACAACGTGTACACGTAATTGTACCCGCGATTGAGAATAATTTCATTTTAATTTTAAGCAACTCGCACGCAGCGAGTGCGTGAGATCGAAAAGTGCACAATACGCTGGGGATTATTTGCAAGTGAACACATTAGAAGAAAGAAAAATTAAAGCGCTTGTTTCCTCAGCCGCAGCCGTTTTCATGGAAAGCTTTGCTATAAGTAGCGTGAACGAAAACAAAGCTGTGGCTTCAGTCAACGTAATTCTGTGCATCGCTAGGTGCAGCGGCTCATTTTCAAATACTTCGAAGCTTGGCGCTTCTGGTGATTGGAACTGTTGATACTTTTCATGCAAAAATGGAGGCGGGTTGTAATATAAAATGCAGTGAGCTGAGCTGCCGCATTTTCACAGTGGTCGGGGCAGCCAAGCCGTAGCGCCGTCTTCGCCTTAACCACCTTCACAATATCAAGGATACTGTCTGCATGCAGCTCTGAAAGCTTGAGGCATGTTGTGAAAGCTTTTTCTAAGTCAGTCACAAACTTGCGAATGGGGGCTGCAGGATACAACAGACCGCCATTGTCTTTCATGCGAGTGAACTGAGTCATGTTCAGGATACCTGTTTCTTCTTTGGTATTTAAGGTGAATTCAGGGAGCTTTCACACCCGGCCTTCAGCACGCATTTCCTGGCGACATAGCCAGCTATATAAAATATTAGTCGGCTGTCACTCGATGCTGCAGCATAAGTGGAATGGCCAGGTGGTATCTTGTTGAGCAGCGCACAGTGGCGCAGCCAGGGGGGGGGGGGGGGGGGGGGGGGGGGGGGGCACACCGGGCCCGTGCCCCCCCTCCGATATTTTTTTCGCCATGGCATACAGAGCTCAAAATGACACTTGATCACATCTACCTGCCCCCCCCCCCCCCTGCACATCAAGGAGGTGCCCCCCCACCGTAGAAGTAGCAGATGCGCTGCCAGGGGCTACGCCCCTGGCAGCGCATCTGCTACTTCTACGTTACCAGCATCTAAATGTTTATCTATTAGTTCCTGCCGGCCACTGGGTGAGTTTTGCTGGCCATCATCTGCATCCAAATGGCCACTGAGGACGCCAGACTCCCAGTTTCCCGCACAAACTGAGTGGGCGAGGTTGTTAAATGTAAGGCAATTCACAGTGATTACGAACTGCTGAGGAGTTGGATGCGTATTGCAACCGGAAGATTGGCGTACAATTCCAAACAGATGCTCGGCTGGGTCTTGGCTCAGTTTGGCAGTCATCATATACTTGAAACCTACGCTTTCCGTTAGGTATGACAAGAGAGACAGCACACCAGACAGAGTCACACGTAATCCTGTAGCCGTCGACTGGCTTAAAAAGCCCGGCTTCCCATTAGTGTGGCTTTCCCACGCACTCAGGAGTGACAAAAAGGAACGAAGCTTGGCAACGTACGAAGAACTTGGACGTAGTGCCTCCGCAGAGAAGCGGGATGTCATAACTTCATTGAGGTCACGGATAACTCTGAAATAGAAATAAAATCTTTAGCACAAGCTTGAAAGTATTAAACAAGGAGACTCTCCTTTAACTATATTATGATGAAATAATTTTAAGCAGCAGGAAAAGCAGTTTTGGTACTCACTAAAAAATGAATAGTTGCTGAAATGTCTCCGCAGGTCTCCTCAGTGCCAGCTCGGTACAATCGCAGTCCCTTTACCAGTTTGTCGCTGAAGAGTTGGAATGCAAGAGACACCCTCTGGACCTCAAAACTGTTGGGATTTGTGTGGCTCGAAATGATTCCGTGCAGGGCTTGTAATGCCACATTTTTGCCATCGAGAGCAATGGTTCTTCTCACAATTTTCAGTGACACCTGCAATGTAAAACATAGGTTGCAATTACAGTTACTTTACCCGCAGTGCAGTGTGGAAAATAAGTGTTATGAGTTAAAAAAAGCGAACGCTTGCACAAAGATATGATTTAACCTGTCGGCGACACTTACACAGCCCTCCGGCAGACGGTAGTCGGAAGCCAGCAAGCCATTCCGCAGACACTTAATCAAGTGAGGGAAATTAGAGACGAAATAGAGTCGCCGTTCAGGTTGAACAGGGTGCGGTGCGCTACACTTCGTGTTAGTGGCAGACGCACGGATGCCCATCAGCGACCACATTTTCCTGTTCCACGTAGCGCCGTCAGATGTAATAAAGTCGACTTTCAGTCCTGCCTCTTCACACGGAATTACTGCTTCCAGCATCACTTTTGTGAGTAGGGTCCCCTTTATGTTGCCTTTTCTGGCCAATGCTACAAGTACCTCTGTCCATTTTTCAAAGAATGGGACAAAGATTACAACCATCCCATGGTCGCAGACAGTATGCTTATCTTCCACAGACGTAAAGGGGCCGAGATTTACAAAACCTTAAATTTGCCCCCCAGTAGTCACCGACAAATGCTCCGATAACTTCATTTCGTCAACAATTAGGCCTCCATGTCGCTTGAACTCATCCACTGAGTTAGTCTTCTCGTTTAGTACGTCACATACCTTGGTATTGAAGCCGAACCCCGTTTTGTATGACCTGAGATACTTCCTCAAAGTTGTCTTGCTGGGGATGGCAAGTATTTTTTCTTTTCTCATGTGCTCATACAGGGCGGGGCTCTTCATTTTCATCAACAGACACTCCAGCACCCATTCGTTAGAATATATCATGCCATGGGTACTTTTACGTGAAGCAGCTTTGAAAACATGATGCACTGCTTCGCGCTGTTTGGCTGGAAGGCTCTCTATCCCTTTGAAGACTTCTTCTGAAATCCCACCGTTTTTTACTTTCACTGCTGCGAGCTGCATCTCCATGGTTGATATGCGGTTTTGGAGGCGTGCTGCCTTTTGTCTCACCAGCCTTAATCTGCAAATTATGCCTTGATTATTTGACACATGAAGTTTCACGTTTGTGGTCCGCGATTTTCTAGTCTGAAGTCTCTTGCGTAAAGCCCTGCACTCTCAGCAAACAACACCTGAAAAATAAAACTTCTTTCACTTGTATGCTGCTATTTCAAGTACTGCGAAAAATGTGAAAAGCAGTACAATTACAGTTAACTTACCTTGCTTGAAAGCCTTTCCCAGGCACTTAGTGCTGAAGGCATTGTCACCAAAAGTGATTGTAGCAGTCTGTAGCTGCGGTGTTAGGATGCGCGACATTTCACTCAGTTCCAGCCTCGTCAAGGCCCCGTTGCAAATCGGGCTCTAGTCAGCTTCTTGAGGCACACGACTCGCCACAGCGACTGATTGTACACTGAAGTCACCGCACAACACACCACATAGAAACATTTGCGCCCGCACCTTCCCTTCATCGTCACAGAATAGCACGGCTTTATCGTGAAACACTTCATGTTTCGGATTTTTCCGTACTGAAGTTGTTGCAAAGAGCACGCCTGCGTCTCTGCCGCAACTTAGGCGGCACCAGAGCTTTGATGGAAGTTTCACTTCTTCAAGCATGCCTACTGTGAAGGGTTCACACTCGGTGAGGCCTTCAGTTTCTCTTATACCCGAGCCACACGGACAATAAAAAGTCTTTTAAGCAAAAAGACTTTTTCCGAAAAGGAGTTCCACGCGCTGTCACACGACAAAGAGCGATCTCTTTTTCAGACGCGGTCTTTTCTGGAAACGGCGTTCGAGGAACTCTTTCATTGCGGTAAAAGAGTAGCCTCGAAACCAGTGGGCGCCAGCATTTATGAAGTGGTGAAAAAAAACCGACAACTCTTTATAACGGTGTCACTTGGGCTCACCATAAAAATAAATTTCCTTTGTCCTAAGCAGCGTAAGAAAACCATTTAAACTTTATTTTTTTGTGTGCTCTCGTAAACAGGGCGAATGGGTTGGGGTTATGGCCACCCTCATAGACGCGAGCATGGACGCGAGTGAGCGCGGAAAAGCGAATGCCGTTGTGCCATCAGCCCAAGAAAAAAAGAAGCCCCGGGTACAGTGGTCTGAGAGGGACACCTGGACATTAATTACGATATGGGAGGATAACCTGCACGCACTGCGCTCGCAGAAACACAACGGGGAAGTCTACGCCGACATCGCAGCAGCGCTCGAAAGAGCTGGTGTTTTCCGCACGAAGGAGCAAGTACACACAAAAATAGAGAATTTGGCACACACTTACAGGTAAGGGAAATCATTTATGTAAGCTTGAAGCGTCGTAAAGCCTGATATCACACAAAGCGGTGTCTTGTTTGCGTTTTTAATACATAGGCTGTGGCAATCGGCGCACTTTCGTTTTTTATGCTTTTCCCTACATAGCTCAGTGCTGCACCACTCAAGTGAACTGCGCGCGAAGGGCCAGTTTCTTTGCAACCGTTTGGCGTCAGAGAGTGTTGCAGCACGTGGTATTTTGTCGTCACGCGCGTTGAACTATTACAAACCTGCATAAAGTCTGTTGTTGCCTGTCATGACCGGAAACCTGTCATACAACCCGAAGGGAATTCTCATTTCGTATGGAACTGGCTAACGTAACGAGGTACCAGGGCGCTTTAATTTTTCTCAGGCTACTTGCGGGTTGTGGATGTGAAACGTAAGGTGTACAATTTTCTCTAGCGATACGAATCTCTCGTGCTTAGCTTTCGTCACATCGCGCTGTGTTTTCCGTGTACTGTTAGTTTTCGCAGGGCGCGCATCATATCTGCCACGTAAAACTTCTTTACTGTTTTCTTCATGTTCTTATTCTTCAGAAAATGCCTGAAACAGCTCACAACTGGGTCCTCTCTGACAAACTGGCCCTTTTTCTTGGAGTTGCACAGGTTTCTGGGCTCCCTACCTCTGAATGACCTTTCTTTAATGCAAGAGGCTGGCATCAGCACAAGCCCCGCAAGCAACAACGCCTCAGTAGAGGAGGTTAGAAAAAAAATCAAAGGCAGCTATGTTCTTGCTAAGCGCACTCAATTCGATCAATTGCAAACAGAAAGAACATGTAAACGATTCACATTAACGACTTATTGCATAACGTATTCCGTTATTTCAACAGATATCACTAACTAGATTTATTACTTTCTCAAAGCATCTCCTTCATATATTTGTAAGTTACGTTATCACAATGAAGCATCATTTAATATGACATGATGGCACACACTTTAACAAATTTCACACAAACAAGAATAATTGAATGCAGTGTAGAATAAAGGCTACTGTGAACGTAAACATAGTGAAATGAATGCGCCTGTTTCGTAGAAAAGTTCAAATTAATATTTACAAGTTACATTATTGCACATATAAAGGCATTTACAATGATATTCTCAGAAAGCCGATAACACATTGGTCGACTCAGTGTTCAAAATTTGTACGAAGCAGAAGAGCCATGCAAGAAAGAGCGTGTTTGTTTACGTGCTATCAATGGCTGAAATAGATCTGCAGTTGGCTTCGCTGCACGGATAGCATCTCAGAGCTACTTTCAGAGCACTTTGTAGGGTGACACTTTGTAGGGTGAGTACTTTGTAGGGCAGACATGACGGTGGGCGCCGCTAGCGTACCAAGCGGATGACGTCACGTGCAACCCTCCTATATGGGCCTCCGCTTTGTCATAACAAAAAAAAAACATTCTTGCCACCATGTCCATGTTTACAGAACTCATACATCATTAAGAAACACAAAACACTGCAAATGCATTTTTGTTGAGTTTTTGATATGCAGCTCATCCAAGGCATGATTGATCCCGCTCGCCGTCACCTGGAGGTGTTCAAGCTGACGTGCCCGAAGAATGTCTGCCATCAGGGTCCACCGCACCTCAGCTGGCAATCGGCCACCACGATGAAAGCTGTGCCCAGGACCGCAGAAAGCGTGCAAGTGACAGTTCAGATGGCCCACGCAAAAAGAAAAAGTCTACAACTGTTGACTTTCAGGAGAAGGTGCTCACGGAATAGCGGCACCCGTGAGAAAAGTTTGAAGCAGCACACAAAGAAGAAATGGAGGCTCGTAGCCAGGCACTCAAGTTGCAGAAGCTTGTAGATGCTATGGTAGCATTATTCAACAAAAAGTGATCCGACTTGAAGCACTTGCTTCTGTGGCTTAGGATGTAGGTGCATTTCCGTTCACCTGGCTGTAATAGTCAACAAGTGCGCGCCTTCTGGCGGTTGCATTTCCAACTTGAGCTTCCGTGGTGCATGACGGCTGTGGAAACTCGATATTTGACTTCTGCACTTCGTTTAGCCACTGTGCGTGGACGTTGTCGTTGAAGTGTTCACAAATGTTATTAGCATTCAGCAAGCCTTTATTACCAAGCGGGCATTGTCCACATGGCACTCCATTCTCTTTGCAGTGAAACGGAACCTGGCCTTAAGCCTCCCGAACGCGTTTTTACAGCGAAAGCTGTTATGAGATCATTTCACCGGCCGTTTTTGGTGCCGTAGTTGTCCGCCGCCGCCGCCGCCGCCGGTGTCCGTAACCAGTATCGCTCGAAATAAGAAAAAAAAACTAAAGAAAAAAATTCCAGGATGGAACGAGGTTAGAACCTGGGCCCTCTGCGTGGGAGCCCAGTATTCAACCTCTGAGCCATGCCGGTGCTTGAAACTGCTTTGCAAAAAGGTCCTATACAGGCTTCATGTCGGGAAGGAACCACATTAGCATATGCAATATAGCGTGGTAAAAGAGTAGAGTAAGCACCAAGCGTCGCACAGTGCGAATTCTGTAACCAGGCGTCACACAGTGCGAATTGCGCAACGAGTGGGCTGTTGGATGCTTCCAACCCATTAGAAGGGGCTCTGCAATAATTCTTCATCGTCATCACGCACAGCATCAACAAAGTGCGCATAACGCCTTACATGCGTTTAGCAGGTACCACGGCTGTCTGTAGAATGACGAAAACTGGCACAGTGCCTACTGCCCTACTTCTCAAAAATTACAATGATTTAAGCGTAGTGGGTTCCTCGCAAGTGCACTTCTGTTGGTTGCCAAGGAAGCCCATAAGGCTCCCATGCTCCATGATCAATAAAGTCAATTCTCTCTCTCTCGCTTTACGTTTCTCCGGTTAAAGTGTGTAATAAAGCGTGGTGGGACAGTTAAATAACGACCGGGCGTCACACAATATGCATTACGTAACTAGTGGGTCGTTTAAAGCTTCCAACCCATTACAAAGGGTGCAACCATAATTATTCATCGTCATCAACCGCCGCATCAACAAACTGCACATAATCGCTTACATATGGTACCTCGCTTCTCCGCAGAACAACGAATAATGTCGTGCTCGGTGCTTCCCAACTTCCCAAAAATTACGCTTTGTGGCGTAGTGCGTACGTTGCTAATGTACCTGTATTAGTAGCCACAAGAGAGTTTATAACGGGCTCTAGAAATGCCGCTCTTCCAGCTTTCGCTGTGACTGTGCTACGCTTTCCGCGCAGGCCTGGCGTTTTAGGGGCGAAGCTCCTTAAGGCGGCACCCGTTCGTCCCTCGTAGTCGTCGTGGTCGTAGTAGTGAGTAACAAGTCTTACGCTTTGACCTCCAAGGTGGTGCTGGTGGGAGATTTTCCTGTGCGTTGTTGAACAATAAAAAATTCGCAGCGCTGCGCGTTAACTAAAAGCCGAATTCTTCTGTCTCTCATTCCCCATTAGCAGCCATTGGCATGTTCCAGTAGGAAACGTTAGTAGAAGTAGAAGTGTAAGTGTTAGCTAAAGCCGACTTCTTCTGTCTCTCATTGCCATTAGCAGCCATTGTTTACCTCCAAGGTAGTGCCTGGTGAGATTTCTCCTGTGCGTGATTAAACAATAAAAATTTTGTTCAAAACGCCGTTGATTGATGAAATAAACCAACGAAAGACGCCAGATGTTTTGTAAAAGCAGAACGAAAGAACGCCAGATGTTTTTCTTAAAGTGTAGTAGTAGTAGTTGCATGTAGCCACCTCGCCCGATCGTCAAGCGGGCGAGGTGGACCGGCAACGGCGCGAGGACGCTGCCGTACGAGAGTTAAATCACACTAAAAGACATACTTTGCGGGCGATACACTCTAGTGAGCTTTCAACTTTTCGTCTTAATGTACATGATAAAGAAATTATTTCTACGAAAAACGCAAGGCACACCTTGAGCAATATGTTTGGTTTTGGGACGCTAAATGGAACCATGAGGCGATGCGAAGCCGGAGCACTTGCACGATCGCGTTCCGTTGGCTTTCGTTGGGCATGCTACCGACCTCGCGTCGTGGAACGCGCGTCCTGTCTTCCCTCTAGCCTTGCCTTTATTCGCACAGGGCGAGCGGGGAATGCGGTCGCTCTTGGCGCTCTTTCGCTCGGGAGCGGACTTCTTCCTTGCATTTCACCGATCACAAGTGATAATGAAGGGACCACGTAAACCAACAGTACAATAAAAGTTTGATGTTTAATATATACACGATGTTTCACACTCTTTATATTATGTACTGGGCGCATTTCACGGAAGAGTTTCACGGTTTACAGATGATTTCCTCCGTAGCTTCGCCCCACTCATCATCATTCACCCCGTGGATATGCTGTGATTTTTTTTTACAGCGAAAGCTGTTATGAGATCATTTCACCGGCCGTTTTTGGCGCCGTAGTGGTCCGCCGCCGCCGCCGCCGCTGCCGCCGCCGGTGTCCGTAACCAGTATCGCTCCAAGAAAAAAAACGAAATAAGAAAAACATTCCAGGATGGAAAGAGGTTCGAACCTGGGCCCTCTGCGTGGGAGCCCAGTATTCAACCTCTGAGCCATGCCGGTGCTTGAAACTGCTTTGCAAAAAGCTCCTATACAGGCTTCATGTCGGGAAGGAACCACATTAGCATATGCAATACAGCGTGGTAGAAGAGTAAAATTTAGCAATAAGCATCGCACAACGCGTCGCACAACGCGAATTCTGTAACCAGGCGTCACACAATGCTAATTGCGCAACGAGTAGGTTGTTGAATGCTTCAAACCCATTACAAAGGGATCTGCCATAATTCTTCATCGTCATCAGGTACAGCATCAACAAAATGCGCATAATGCCTTACATGCGTTTAGCAGGTACCACGGCTCTCCGTAGAATGACGAAAAATGGCACAGTGCCTGCTGCCCTACTTCTCAAAAATTACAATGATTTATAGCGTAGTGGGTTCCTCGCAAGTGCACTTGTTTTGGTTGCCAAGGAAGCCCATAAGCGCATGAGCCATTTCCTCGGGGTCTCAGTAAAATTACAATGATTTAGAGCATAGTGGGTTCCTCGCAAGTGCACTTGTACTGGTTGCCAAGGAAGCCCATAAGCGCATGATCCATTTCCTCGGGGTCTCAGTAAAATTACAATGATTTGGAGCGTAGTGGGTTAGTCGCAAGTACACTTGTATTGGTTGTCAAGGAAGCCCATAAGCGCGTGATCCATTTACTTGGGGTCTCAGTGAAGTTCTTCGCCCCCCCCCCCCCGTCTCTCTCCCCCGTCAACGTATGTTATACAGCATGACGGGAGAGGGAAATAGCGACCGGGCGTCACCCAATGCAAATTACGTTACTGGTGGGCCGTTTAAAGCTTCCAACCCATTACAAAGGGCTGAGCCATAATTCGTCATCGTCATCAGTCGTCGCGTCAACAAAGTGCACATACAGACGTGCAGCTGGTGCCTCGCTTCTGCGCAGAATGACGAATAATGGCTTAGTAGGTGCTTCCCAACTTCACAAAAATTGTGATTTATGGCGTAGTGGGTACCTTTCTAGTATACTTGTATTGTAGCCCCTAGCCCCAAGAGAGCTTACAACGGACTCTAGAAACGCCGCTCTTCCAGCTTTCGCTGTGACTGTGCTGCGGTTTCAGCGCAGGCCTGGCGTTTTTTTTACAATTCTCCTTGCTGCACTTAAATGATAATTAAAAGATTTTTCATCTTCACTTAATGCACCACGGTGTCCAAAGAGCTTCATCAGGTGGGTGCCAATGGAAATGGTTTCCCACGAGGAATTCGCACTTCGGAGCCATTAACCACGTGCACATAATCCCGCAGGATGCACTCAAGTTCAAAGTGGAGCTCATAGATCATTGATGATTCTGTGAAAGGCTTGTCGCCCCTTCTTATCGTGAGCTCCCACTTTTCTCTCAGTTCACTATCTCTGGGGGCAGCGTAGAAAGACGCCTTAGGAGCACCAGGGAAACCGCTTCTGCATCCCGGAACGAAACAGCGAGAATCCGTCTTCCTCTTCTGCATCGTGCGCCTTATGTCTACATAGCAGCACTTCACAAATGGACACACGCGAGATGATTTTCTAAGCAGTTTCTTGAGAAGCCACGCCGAAATACGCTAGTTAACATCTGGAAAGCATTTACAACTACGCGATGTCGCGGCAGCGGACACATTAGGTGCTTTGATGCGCACTTTCTCCGCTTTCGGGTGAGGACGTACAACTGCGGTGTCTAAACGGCGTATGTAGTGAACTGGAATCGTTATATTTTATTGTCATACTCTTATATTTTTCTTTATATTTCACTACAGCTGCTTCGGTGCAGCTACCATATTTCAGACGCCAGTGATATACACCAGCTCACGGCGTCTCACCGTTCTTCAACGGCGGCGCCGAGCAGTGCTGTCAGCACTGGACGCTAGTAAAAAACGGGAAATGGGAAAGGGGGAGTGGAGAGCGAAAAGTGGAGAGGGGGAGTGGTGAGGGCGAGGAGAGAGGAGGTGTGTGGAGAGGGTTTGCGCATGGTCACGCCGCACACGCAAGGGTGGTCACGCCGCACACCGTTTGAGCTCCGCCATAAGATGCTTCGCATCTAAAAATAGAAGAGGCGCTGTTTAGATCAATAGGTTGTCTTGGCGCTGCTAGGACTAATGAGGCGGTGCCGAGCCGTAAAAGTGGTTTGATGTCAACTGAGCAGATGTCGCCACAACATTAGCGCCGGTGATAGTAATGGCCGCTGAAAGTGCGTCGATTGAATCTCCGTAGCGCTATACGTCAAAGATCCAGTTTTTTCCGAAAGAATCAAGGTTAGTAGCGCTAAATGTGTTTGGTGCGGTCAAAAAAGAACTCGGCGAAAGCTCCAGTATGAACGCTATTATAACAAGAAGTGCGTTTTTCATAAACGCCAGCAAACACTCCGTCTACAAATGTGTTTCTGAACATCGAATAAACGGCGAGGTAGTGTTCGCGAAGAGGTTTCTACGTGGCGGCTGACAAAACAGGCGAGCCGATGCCATAGAGACGCGGAGCAGACGACGCGTCGCGGATGAACGCGTCTTGAGAGCCTTTCGCCTTTCCTATTGGCTAGCAAGCCCTGCAGCTTCCACAGTGCTGCAAGGTGATAGAGTATAGCATTCGTCAGCGTCTGGAATGGTGCCAGAGCAGCAGCATTCCGCGACCACTAAAATGCGAGTTGAACAATGAATTATCGCAAAGTACAAGTTTTTCTGATGTGCACAACCCTCTATATCGGCTTTGCGTCTTGTCGCAGAGAGGGCTTTTTAATGCGTGAGCACGTCTCTGCCGACTCAACGGGGAAACTGTCTGTCCGTCCGCTCCTCCGTCATGTAACACGATCATCGCTTTACGTAAAGGTATTGTATAAAACAAATAAATTTTCTTGGCATTGCTCGGTATGAACCCAGGCTTTCAACCTTATATGCACTCAATGAGTGCCATTCATAGCGACATTGTTTCACCACATTCCAGCAACGCTATTTGTTTGACAGTTTTTCATCACTTCAAGTGTGTCATCATTTTCTGAATTCCTACCATGTCTGGCTTTATATCATATGTTGTTTATCGCTTGACTATTCATAAGCACCAAGTATATTTAGTACTTAGCAAAGTAAATATTGTTCACGAAGCCTTCACGCAGTCGTGTTGTTCATCTTTGGTCCACCTTCCATACGAACAGATACAAAAGGGTGAAACTGTATAAGCTATACATCGACATAAAGTGTTTCAGCTTTTTTAAACGCGCCCGCCAACTTCGGTCTCCTTAGCTTCACGTGCTTCATTTGTTCGTTCTCGTTTGCAAGAGCATCCTTCGTTTAGGGACTTCACGAAGAAGCGAAGGCGCGGCAAGACATAAAATTTGAGGACTTGAAGCATGAGCTCCTTGTTCTGTGCGCTGCAGCCAAGCTTGGTCTGTTTCACACTTTCGAGAAAGCACGCGAAGTCGGACATGCTTGCCGCCGTAATTATCACTGCGGCGAAGAACGGCGTCAACGAGTCTTCAAGCACGCCAACTTGACGCGCCAGCCAGCCAGGCGGGTATATGAAACCGCCGAGGTGCTAGATGAATTCATTTCTTCCGTCCATTGTTGCACCCACTATAAACACAGACAAACATTCAGCACGATCTCCGCAGCTGGTTTTCTGCAGAGTCGTGCGGTCCACATACCCCGCGATATAATGGCTAAGACGGTGAAAACTATTGGTGATTACGTACTCTCCATGATGTTCAGGTGTAAGAGAGTTCAGTGTTGGTTCAACGTCACTCATGTTCTTCTCATCGATAAGCTTGCCCAGTGAGCCGAAGGCACGTTGCCCGGGAAGATCCGCCACTCTGCTTTGACCGAACAGTGAACTAACGACCTCAGATCGACAGTTCTCTGCCTTAGACGGCTTTGCCAAATTGTAAAAAGGTAAGTGCACTTGAAGTGAAAAGAAATTGTGTTGGAGTTGGGTGGTCGTTCGTGTTGTTGGACTGTCTTACAATATCAAAAAGGTTTTCCAGCTTGTCTTGGCCTTATCTTGAAGTGATGACGTGGTGAAAGCTGCACTTTAAAGACAGGTATTGTGCGATATAAAGCGTAGACCACAGTGTCACACGGAGGAGCCCTTCTGCTGTGTTTTTGCTAAACCAATCGATTTCCTGGAGATTAGTCTTTAAGGTGTTCAGGAAAACGAGAAACTCTTTCAGAAAAGCCGTTTCGACTGCATCAGGTTTCAAAGCTATCTTTGATGCACGTAACATCATTATGTCGATTACTTCATTTCATTTCACTTATTTGGGCATTTCGCAAAACACCACGAAGGGGCAAAATGTCTGTCTGACTTGGCCCACTCTTCGTGTTGGAAGTCTGGACATTCTCTAAATGAACGCTTCGGCTTCGCACGCTGAACCATATGCTTTGTTAACTTGCTTCCTCTAAAAGACCTAGCCTTTAAGCACTTCACTGAAAAGGCGTAGTGCGGGTCCAACCCTCATTTTCTCGAACGCATTTGGCAAAAGGTGTACTCGATTGATGTGTGGCATGACCTTTAGTGTTAAACTCTTATTGTCATTGATACATGCATCCCTAAAGAAGTCTGCGTGAACGCGGCCTTCTGGTTTGTTGAAACCCATACCCAAAAACGCGTTGGGCACGTTCTTCAACAAGTGCTCAAAACCAGAAAAAGAAAAGCTGGAGGGCCAGGCTGTCATCCACTGGGTGCGGACATTTTCACCAAACGTCTGCAGTAGAACCTGCATGTAACGTGCAATAAAATATTCAGCTGACGCAATGCTGAGAAGCTGCGCAACACCGAATGGAACATATTCTGTCAAGCAAACATATATTTGTGTCCTTTCTTTTTTCCGGGGAGGGGGAAAGAAGTGGAGGGTGTGCTTGCACCTAGTATTAGATTTAGAATTTCCCTCATGTAGGCAGGAAGATTACTTTGGCTGTGCCGTGGCACCGCTAGATGTGGTGAACGGCATAGAAATAAGTTATATATACTACATATAAAAAGGGAGAAAAAGGCGAACATTTTATTCCCGAAATCTTCCGCATGCTCCTGTTTGAACTCGCCGCGTCACATGTCAGCCCGTCTGCTTGAAGTCCTTCCTCCGCGCACAGGAGCGTGGCTTGCAGCAGGATTTTTGCCAGGGCAAGCGCCTTCGCGTTCCTTTTGGAAGTGAGAACTCTCAGTATTTGAAACCAGTTTCCTGCAACAATATACAACGTTCACGTCAATGTTTCTATTATAACTTGAAATATTAGGTAATAAATGTCGGACGTATTTAAGTAAAGGATGCACGAGAATTTAATTCAGGAATGTTTACCTATGAAAGGCTACAATAACACGAACAAGCCATGGTCGGCAATGTCGCCGGAGTGCTCTTCGCCGAATTATGCTTGGTCAACAGGCCCTTCAATAAGACCTAGATGTAGTTAAATAAAGGAAGCGAAAAGCAAAACGGTCCTCTCTATAATTTCACGTTTTTCGTTATTAGAACCAGCATGTCGTTTAAAACAAGTAAAGCGTACGTAAAACATAGAGGGTATAGGTACGAAATGTCATACCTGCAGACTTGACGTCGATGTGCTCACTTTGTTCCACTTCTTTGAATGCTATTGCACCGTGTCGGCTGAACTGGTCCAGTGTTATTTTTTTTTTTCAGTTTTCTCAACCGAAAGCCACTCCTGAAGTGCTGTATGGCCCTTATTATGCAACTCACACCGGGATGCAGTAGGATTTCGAGTCTCCTCGAGTGCTCATACAATTGACGACTCTTCATGAGCATCAGTACGCATTTATTATTTTCGGCAGGCAGCTTCAAAGCACGCTGTAACGCGAGCTTGCTGTTTTTGCGGCAGATGTTCGTATCAGCTTGCGAGTGCATCTTCTGTTAGCAGATCATTCATGGTTTGCATTTCGCTAAGGCTTATGTTCACTTCTTTCAAGCGAGAACACATCGTCTTACTGTCCGTAGAATGGCAGTGTTGTTCTCGACGGTGACTTTCCAACGCCTTCGTCGAGAAAACTGATTCAACAACAGCTACGTTGGCACTTGCGGTACATGGGCTGCCTGAATTTGTGTCGACAGAAAAAGAGCACGTTTTTGAAAAAGAAGCCCCGTTAAATGATTCACATTTCCCGGTTATAGGTTGTATTCCTAGGCCAAGGTACAGCTTCAGCTCGGCCACAAGGTCAGGTGACGCCTCGGCCTCTACTGGTGTAGCAACCTCTCTGAAACGGCTTCTTGCCTTGCAAGTGTACGCCAGCCACAACGACACCTTCATTTGCGTCAGAATGCAGTACTTCTGTTTTGACGAGTTTTGTGAAGGCTAATAGTAAGCTGCGTTGTATTTTGTAAGCTGCATTGTGTCCGGTACGTAGCGATGGGTGGAAGCTGAAGGTTCCAAGAGCACAGCAGCGAAGATCGAGTGTGTCTTTTGTCACTCTTTTCCTTCCTAGAGCGCTCTTCGGGAGAAGTGGCTTTGTGCAGTGCGGTGCGTCAACTCGCAACCCAGCAAAAATCCTTTTGTGTGGGTTTACCCTACGGCGCGGTACGATGCGACATCATTGTGGACGTTGCATGAAGCATCTGCCCGTTTCGGTTTCGAGGCATCGTTTTTTTATTTGTTATTTAAAATTTTTACGACTCTCTAAACAAATTGAACAACCCTGGCCGCTACATGCCTGGCAATGCCATCTCAAAACAGGAACATCCTAATATGGTGAAAACACGCTGTAGTTCCCCTTTAAGCGCCGTCTTCTCGACCAATCACCCGTAGTGGGTAGGCGCCATTTATCGAGGAGCAAGCAGCCGTTCTCTCTCTATGAACTGAAGTGGAGGCAGAAGAAGAAAGCTTGCCGCGCGGGTTGCGTGCACCACGAGACAGGGCTCCGCGCTCAGCAATCCTCTGCCGCCAGGCCCTGATGTGCTACCAGACTGCCCTCTCAACTGCAGTGCTCTACGAAGGAACCACGGCAGATCTTCCTCTCGCACAGTTCTCTCAAAGGTACGCTTCGCACGTCGATCTCTAGGCATCGTCAGTACCCGCTGCGAGCCGGTACCATTAGCGTGCTTGTAGCATGTGGAACCGAAGACTGTACCTCGGCACGCTATGCAAACATAGGAGTACGGCGTCGCACCGCACCTGAGTGTGCACTAGCTTGTTCGGTGATAATCATGAGTGTGTACGTAGATTAGCTCAATATCGCCTAAACAATGTACACGGTTCTTTGCATCTCGTATATACGGCGGGGCATAAGGAATCATCGATGCCGCCATTACCTCGCAGTCGTGTGGCTCTAGGAATGCAAGAGCTTGTGGCGCCAACGGCTTGGGGTCCCGGTACGGAAGCTATCTATTGGAGATATTTAAAATAATTTCACCAAGCATTGCATTCGTCGGATTTACTTCAAGTATCGGTGAATCCCTTAGAATATGGTGTGTCTACCTAAAACGCGAAGGCAAGTAAACTACGCTCGCATATTTACAACAGGGGTCGGCAATCGTTTGAAGCCGAGGGCCCAGTTGCATAAAGCCGACACGGCGGGGGCCGCACGGAAAAGCACAGAGGGAGCGGGGAGGGGTGTTGCTTGGCAGGCAAAGAGAAAAAATTCCGCGAATTGTCAATTTATAAAACTGCAGTATCAATTATGGTTATTTTGAGCACGCAAGTCACAAGGCTGCAATTTACAAACATAGGTTACAAGAAAAAAAAACCTCTTTCAATGCGATATCTGGTGCTGATCATTGTTAGCTAAATCGCAAATGCCTATATCAAGGTTGCTCACCGATAGACGCAGAAATTCATGATTGTGTTAATGGGTTAGTCAGGAGCGCAAGCTTGATTTTATGAACTTCATTCTCGAGAAAGTTGTTCGCAGACGGAAGTACTGCCGAACACTGTTATCATGGCTGCTGCTAGTTTCTTCAAGGTCGAAAATTTTGAGTTTGTGAGGCTAGCTTAAAACTTCACGGTGTCTTCGGCATCACATGCGTATTTTAACTCATCGTCTGTCTCCAGATCAGCCAGTTCTAACACAGTACATATTCCTGCCTTAAAAGGATTGTGAAAGAATCGAATGCTACTCGAATGTTCTTGAAAATCCGAGAACCTAACTTCTAACTCCCTCTTTAAAGACCGTAATATTTGACAGAGTTTTTTCTATGGGAAGCAGTGTGCTCGTATCTCCCATAAAAGCTTTAGCAGCAAGGAAAGTAACAATGATAAGACCCACTAGCCTTCTGTTGGAAAAGGTTGTGTTTCAGCTCAAAATCCTCAACGTCTGCGAGCATGCCAGACACGAGTTTCGCGGTTCCTTGTACGAAGGTCCTTCCTTGACCTAGTATTTCCACAAGGAATCTTTCTTCCCTCTTTTTGGACCTGTGCAAAGAAAGGAAACGATGACTTTATTTGATTAAGTGTGAAGATGGGGGCCAAGGTCAGCTGAAAGCGATCTTTCTTTGTTCCTATTTCGCACCATTTGAGGTCAAAACTTCCATGTCGGCCTTCAGGTAGGAAGTGACAAGGGGATGGAAGGAGGGTGGTTGTGATGTCTTGCTGGGGCCGCATTGTTATGCCCCGTGGGCTGCATGCGGCCCGCGGGGCGCAGGTTGCCGACCCCTGATTCATAAGACCAGACCGATGGAGCACTGGGGATGGCTGGGTTACGCAGGCTATTTTCAAAAATGAGGGAAACCCTAGACGCCTAAAACACCGCAAGAAGAACGAAGAAGCACAGGGCGCGTTTTTCATGCGGTGTTTTAGGTGTTTAGAACTTCCCTCATTATGATCCATTTTAATAAAATTCATTGCCGACGTTCTTTCCAAGCGTAACGGCGTGGCTTCCTGCTGGTTATTGTGTTTCGCAGCGAACGTCTGAGAGGAGGAAAGCAGCGAAAGGAGAAGAGGCCCAACGGCCATGGCTTCGGTCAAAGAGGTGGTAGTGCCCAATCCCGCCCAGTCCGCTGGTGCAAGCACCAGCGACACCGTCAGCCCCAGCGCATACACGTGAGTGTTTTCGTCGGCATCTAACCTGCGCTTCCTTGGTGTCAAAGCACCACTTTCTGCGTAAATATACTAGCGTGGAGCTTCTGCATATTTAGTAGCTCATTATTTAGTCGCAGATTAGTTTCATGCGGTAGCTTTGAAAATGACACCTCGTTGGTATGAGCTTTCAAATGAAGCGGCGGCTAGTAGGCACCTAGCCTTTATGGCATTTCTTTAGCTGCGTCCCGGTCATTTGGCAACACTAACGTATCGACGGGTCATCAAACCGTGTATGATGTCGCGCGCACGTTCGCAACACACATAGACGTCAAGGTGTATCTTTAGTATTTTGGCGGTATTGAGTCAGCACGATTTTCTGAACCTTGGTACGGTTAATGTCTGGCCCCCTGAGTGCTCAATGCACATAAATGCGCATATTTTTTAATGTTTAAGCACTGCATCGGACCTGGTAGACGCCGTACAATGTACGACGTCACAGTAAGTTGGTACGTCAACCTAAAAGTGGCGTTATGCCTCCATTTTCTTTAGACGCGTTTCCCCGCTTGGCAGACGTCTTGAATTACATAATGATAGAAATTAGCTTGAAACTTCCGGTGGTGAAACTTCCCATTGTGAAAAGCCAACATACTGAGCGTTTTTCTCGCTGTGTTTCCTTTAAGAAATCCCGTTTGGAGGCGAGCACGTTCAGGCGCTTGGCGCGTACTTCGCTACGCTGAAGCTGTCCTTAAGTTTCCTTCACGCAAGGCAGAGCGGTAAGATGCTTGGCGCGATTTCACAACGCTGATGGAGCTCTTTAGAATATTCTTCGTGCGAGGCAGGGCGTGGATACGCATGACGCCTTTTCACAGCGCTTTTAATGTGTACTCTAGTTGTCGTTCAATCGCATGCGCGGATAAGTAAGGGAACTCGCACTTTTGTCCAGCAGATCGCTTTTTGTTCGCCAACACGAAATATTTCAATGTGACCATAGCGAGTGCGCTGCTTCCCAATTGTTTTTCGCATCGTCGGTAGAACGTATTCGTATGATTCAGTTCTGTTCCCATTGGTCAAGCATGGACGCCTGAACTTGTCGTCAAGGCACCAGCTTTCTGGTCGGGGGCATCCAGTTTCAAACCCCATGCAGCCTCGGAAAGAATATTTATTTTTACTTATTTATTTTTTGGTACCCACCAACTGTGGGTGAGGAGGACCTTCGCTTGAAAACAGCAGTAGAAGCCGTCTGGCTATGGTTGGTTGGGTCGAGGACCTACATCAATGTCGTTGATGAGGTGGATATTCAACATGCTGTATACACGCACATTCGCCAGAATGCTCCGAATGTCTTAACGCGTTTGCTTCCACGAAGGAAACTTAAGGATACCATAAACGGTTAGTGAGCTTAGGAGTTCGGTGGTTGGCCTTCAGTTCTCATTCCGCCGTCGGAATAGCTTTGCTTATACTTATTCGCTGTACATCTCTGCTTCACTGACGTCGCTCACGAT
The DNA here is from genome assembly GCF_013339695.2 of Rhipicephalus sanguineus. NCBI lineage: Eukaryota > Metazoa > Arthropoda > Arachnida > Ixodida > Ixodidae > Rhipicephalus > Rhipicephalus sanguineus. The sequence goes on along the minus strand of NW_023615778.1, from coordinate 9,815 downwards.
TGACGTCCCGATGGTTGGTTGGTCGGCCCAAGTAGCCCGTAGGTAGCTCCAGAAATGTGCATTAAAAGCACAGTAACGACTAACATAGACTTTTATCTATGCAATTCAGTGATGCTCTCGCACATATAATTTAATAAAGACAGAGTTACCGTTGTAGGCAAATGTGGCGAGTGCTCACTTCGGAGTCAATGTGCGAGGCACTGATACTTTCTGCCGCTAGACTTGCGGCATTTACTACGCGCTGTTTGCTTAGTCTGAGAGTGTCCTCGTTGCTGCAACCGCTCCCGTGCCACTTCGAGCCTTGTTGTTCAGCTCTTTGGTTGGTTCTGCTCTCCATCGTGAAGTTCAGTAATAATGGTACTGTTATGCTAGTGCATTTTGGTTGAATCTTTATACCTCTGGGTGATAGTCACCCCCCTAACCACTACCGCAATGGCGTCAGACGATTGCAGGTGTGCAAAGGCACAAAAGTAACCATAGCTGAATATTACACGGTTCGAATGGTGACTCTTGTACGCACACACCTGCCCCAACTACGTTGAAATCTGCATGCGCTAGGGAACAAGTACCGGTAGCCATAGAACTCAGTCGGTTGTGCGCAATGAAGCCTGTGTTCTGTTTTGCAGGAGGCAAGTCGTGGAGGTGACGCCAGAGTTCACGTAAGCGCAGTTGACCTTTTGTGACCGTTCGAGCTGCTGACTTGCGTTGGTTTCCACTCATTTTCTTTGTGGTGACATCAAGACGACTATGACGTTATTCACGTCGAGCACACCTTGCTACCCGCGTTTTCCTTTGTTTTAGTCGGGGTGGACGCGTCCTTCTTTTGTTTCTCTGGGGCATCTCTAAAAGGGTGGGATGAAACTGAGATTGAGATGGACAGTATCTGCTCAGACGACGTGGAATCACAAATGCATCCTTATAATGGCTAAAAGCATCAAGCGATAAAGCCCCGTAACCACTGTGCCGCCGGCAGCTGATAACACGTGACTTGGCCTCACCTGTTGATGATAACAACGATACGTAAACCAGCGTCGAACATGCACATGCAGAACCAGGGGCGATGTGCGGTTATACTGACCTCCACCCAAACTTTGTGCCGAAGCGCTGGTTTACTTGACATTCATATAGTTATCCGGGATGTTACTAGTACTTCGGTCTTGAGAAAGAAATGTTAAATTATTATTTAAAAGGAGGCGCGAGTGCATAAAGAACTCTCCGCAATATGCACGGACGTCTGACTCGGGTCTAAATGTGAAACCATTCAAATCTGTCATTTACCGCTCAGTAGGACGCAAATAAACTTGTTAGTATAATTATGACAGATCCTAAGTATCCGTGTAGTCATCAATAACCATATCAGTCATGCGGCACTCCTTCCCACTTTTTTGTTTTTTTAAGAATACGTGATTTTTTTTTATTTTCGTTGGAGTCCTCCTGTGCATTCTTCTCATCCTAATTACCTTGACATAGTGATTTATTGCTGTGTAAATGGCGTGCACATTGTAACTCGATAACCACCCACTGCAATTCTCCTGCAGCTCGGTCACCAACAGCCGCGAGCGCTTCGTTGTGGTTGCGATGAGCGCCTTGCTCCTGCTAATCAGCTGTACGCTCTTCGCCGTCCTCTTCACGCTGCTCTCAGACGACAGTGAGTGCTCCTCTACTTTTCGCTGCGCGACGTTAATTTGCACATTGCTACAGCAATTTTCTGAGTTCCATCTGAGCTGTATAATTTTTATCACCGAGTAATCTAGGACTGCAGTAGGGTCACCTACAGGCGACAGCAAATCATGCCTACTTGACAGTGTGATTCAGTATCCGAGCTTTAAGTCTCGTATACAGAACGGCGCCCTTACGTTGTATGGTTTCCTTAGGGATGAACTGAATTTACGTAATTTCAAAAAATCGAACACTATGTCGAGATAATCGCTCAATACTACACTGCGCCACAAGCGCTACACTCCATCGTAGGTTCAAGCTAATAAATAATAAAAAAAGAATCGACCCAAAAGCATAGACGTATCACTCACCGTTTCGTTTAAACACCTCTACACGCAGATAACATTGCGTGATTCACGAGAGATCCACACGGGTCAGAAAATTTATATTTATACTCAGCGTATTGTATCTCATGCAAATACCACCCGGTAGCCCAAAAGTGAACTTTATTCTATTTATTAACTGCATAATTTAGGAGGAAAAAACAACGAACCTATGATATATGAAGGGACCAATTTAATCACTTGTTCTTCTGGAATGTTCACGACGATTTAAAAACGTAAGTGTTACCGTTACAAAGACAAGATATTTTCAATAAAATTTAAGCGTAATGAAGAATAAGGTAGCATTGTCTTAAGCTTTTGGATAGAAAGCAACTATTTTTGAAAAAATGTCTGAATATGCGACATTTCATAAAATTTTCTATATTTGCGATTTTTTTATCTCCTAAGCGCTAGAGTTTCGAAACTTGACGATCTGTGAGAGCATAATTTGTTGAATAGTTTGTTTAAATATTGCCTCTATACCAAAAATAGATATCTTATAAATGGCCTCAAACTTCCAAATTTGGCGAAAGGTAATTCTATCGAAAAATGAAGATAAAAAAACCCTTCTTTGATTTTTCTTAAAAATTCGTAAACTGACCATTGCAGACCATGGAAACAGAGTACAAAGAAGCATACTACATTATATTATTTGCATCGACATTACTGTGGTTATACGTCAGAGCTTTTCGAGGATGCACTGAGGTGGTAACATGAGAAATTGGGATGAAAAAGTGGGTATAAGCTTGTTACTCGTGTGAACGTGAACATAGCAAGAGAAAAAAAGGTAGTTTTGTCACTGTGACGACTACTGATCTATAAAGGCGCAATTCTGAAGCGCATCGCTTAGCTTTAATAGGAAACGCAACACAGAGTGAAACAGTCGCAGTCCATTCGTGTATACTTGCAGATCAAGTGATGCGTTAAAATGCTCCAACATCAGGGTAGGGCCTCGGAAGATAGAGCATAAGCGCTTGGAGTACCCCTCTTCCTAGCCGAGAAATGCGTAAAACAAAAACCGAAACGCGCTCAAAAATGCTGCATGTTTTGCAGGCGACCTAAAGCAGTGCGTGACACTAACAAAACGCGACCATCACGAGCGTAGCCGGGGGGGGGGAGGGGGGGTCGTTCAGCTTCCGCTCTCCCCTTCGGAAATTTTTAATTTTGCATGTGTATATACAGGGTGTTTTTCCTTAGAGAATACAGTTTTTTTATAAACATTGCATGACAGTGGGGCTCCTGTCATTTTCGCACACGAACTCCGCGTCCAGGCGCAAATACTTTGCCGCCGGTGAAATGACACTGTGGAGACTAATTAACAAAAACTCGTTAATTAACTTCAAAAATCAGAAAGTTGTAGTGCATGGTAATTTATGGCGTACCTATTTTTTTTTAGAAATAGGAAGACTTGCACGCAGATCGAGGTATTCATCGTCAAATTTGAACGGCAATATGAAAACTGTCGGCGCCCGGCGCGTACGAAGCGTGACCCCTCTGTTACGTCAGACCGGAACTACCCGTGACAAGGAAGTGGCGAATTTGGATGAAGGCGCGTCACGGCCGCACTTTTTCGTGAAAAGCGGCAGGTCGCCTCACTTGTTCTAGCGTGTCGCATTACGCTTGCGCGTAGTGTTTGGCGCTGTTTCTTTCGAGCTGTGCGCAAGAAAACCGCAAAATCAAACCTTTCTTTCTCTGGGAGCATAAGAGTTTCTCACAATAGTACCTAGAGGGAAATCTGGCGCCACCTTCTATGCGAATTTCTTAAGGGGCGCCGCTACCACGATGGGAATGACGGTGTATGTGCCTGCAAGGCTTGCGTTGGCTGGTGCTGCGCGGGGTTTCGGCTAAAAAGCGGATACGATTTCGCAAATAAAGCTTCTCTAAAACAAAACTTTTATAAACGGATCTTATTCACGCGTATTATATTCTAGAATAAAAGTCCACTGAAATGTACGGCATAAGAAACAACGAGAGAAACAGACGACAAGCAGTTGCAGAGTGAACGCTGGCCTTGTCGTCTGCCTTCGAAGTATAGCGGCGGTTCGTTACTTTTTACGCTTCACAAAATTGTATACCGACGCAGAAGTTTCTGGCGTTAAATAAAACTCGTTTCTGCACCGTGACCAGAAAGAAATAGCTTACTACGTGCTCCTTTAGTACGAAATCAACCATTTTGACTCAAATAACGCGTTGAAGCCAGATGCGTCTTCAAGGTGTCCGGGCTTTTCGTGAACGATACCAATCCGAGCCAAGTCCGAAGCTCACATATCCCAGCATTCCCATGCGTACAAAAGCTCGCAGCGCCAGTTTTCCCTCTAGGTAATTGTAAGAAACTCTGTCTGGGAAGCATAAAATTCAGGGGCAGCCACTGCGGCACTTCTTCTTGCAAAGAGGCGAAAGTTTTTCGCGCTTCTGCATAGTTTAGGAATAAAATAGATAAGCACCACCGGTGCATCGCACGCACGCAATAAGCTGTTTACTTCTGTATTTCAGAATGCTTGGCGACTTTCTTTGGTCGACCAGAGACTGCTGCGGCGCGCCTTGATTCAAATTTCGTCACTTTCCTGTCACGAGTAGTTCCGGTCTGACGTAACCGAGACCGGGCCGCATTTCCTGCGCGCCGGACGCCGTCAGTTTTGATTTCGCCCTTAAAATTCGTTTAGAATAACTCTAATTACGCGCAACCTTCATGATTTCTAAAAAATGGGTATGCCATAAATTTGCCACCCTCAAGTCAATAAATAAAAATTAATTAATGGGTTTTGTTAATTACCCCATCGTGATTGTTTTAGGTGCGGAAAAGTGTTTCCGCCTCGACATAGTGTCAATGTGCGAAAAGGACAGGAGCACGATTGTGATAGAATTTTATTTAAAAATCTGCATTGCCTAAACAAATTCCCACCATATCCACGAAGTGAATGATGTTAGAAGACCTTGCTCGGAGATAATCGGGTGAATGTTCCGTGCAATTCCTCTACTGTCATCTCAAGACGTGACACGTTGTTATAGATATATACGCATTATATACACACTGTCTATTATTTTACATTTGATGCAGTATATACACAATTTACAATTTGATGCACAAGCGGTCGCAGACCTTGCGGCTGGGGCCGAACGTGTGGTCGAGGAAAGCGCGCTTCATACGCGCGTCGGCGCCACCAACTTCAGGTAGCGACCGCTTTCGGCGCTTGGCCGCTGCATCCCGCACTCGCACCTCTTCGAGATTCTCTTGCCGCCGCTTCCGCGCTGCTTCGGCTTCGCGGGCTTGTATCTCTGGGTCCGCACGACGCTGACGTCTCTCTTAGGCCTCGCGAGCCATCACCGCAGGGTCTTGACGGCGAGCCCGCACTGCTGCTGCCTGCGAGCTCTCACCGCCGCTGCCTTAGCTTCCTGGGTGTTCATGACTAGTAGCGGTAGCGAAGTGCACTCAGAGAGCTCCCGGCGAAAAGAAAGGAAGCGCGCCAAAAGCCAGCGCTTTATATAGGCGTCATCTAGTGAGCACTCTTGAAATCAGAGTCACAGCTGCGCATCTAGCGGGAGCAATGAGAACTAGCGGCTACGGCGATGGACAAGCCCCGAGCATAAGGAGCAAGCTCCTAAAAGCACGCTGTATAACGCACAAATACAAGAGCCCGTCATAGCGTAGTTTAGCGCAAAAAACAGGCAACAGACGAGTGAGAGGACAAGGACACAGCGCATGCGCTGTGTCCTTGTCCTCTCACTCGTCTGTTGCCTGTTTTTTGCGCTAAACTACGCTATGACTGACTCGTTCCAACTCGCCCAACAAGCAACGTTGCTAAGTTACAAGAGCCCGCACGAACATACATAATATAGTTGAACCCCCCCCCTCCGACCAAACATTCCGGCTACGCTACTGACGACCATAATTTGTGTCGTCGAGACTTGCTTAACCAAGCGTGCCGAGAACGTATGCCTGGAAACACGCGGCAACGATTTCCACTGGTTCTTAAACAGACCAACGGTTTGTAGATCGCCTGCATTTGCATGCAGCAGTTTCCATTCTTCAGCTTTACGTCCAATTTCGCCACCATTTAAGACGCTGACTTAATCACTGCACAGCTCGCGCTCTTATGTTGTAGAGCGTGGCTTGGCACTTTACAAGGCCATCAGTACAGCATCAACGGAAAAAGACTGGCACAAGTGACCGGTTGCCGGAGCGGCAAGATTGCGACATGCGGCGGTGTTTTTCCCGTGCACGCCGGTATCGAGAGTACCAAGCACATTCCATTTTCCAAAACAGGGGTGGCCGGCGGAAAGCTTTCCAACAAGCAGCCTTTTCTGGGCAACTGCGATAAAGATACGGTTGCTCGCAACTTCAGCGAAAAACAAAACAAAAAGGATATCGTGTGTATAGCCACATCTGGCGATAAGCAACGAACAAGCGTTTCTTTAAGATAAGGGCTTTCAGATGGGCCAAGAGCGAGATGGGCTGCTTTCCGACGGTCCGCCGGCCACCCCTGCTTTGGAAAGTGGAATGTGCTTGGCAATCTCGCTTTCGGCGTGCTCGTGAACATCAGCGCCGCGTGTCGCAATTTTCCGGCTCCGGCCACCGTTCACTTGTGCTAATGTTTTTTCCGTGGAGACTGTACCATCACAAGAGTTCTTGCTACGTCCCGTGGACCACATATCAACAAAACCACTTTGTTGATATGTGGTCCTTTTGAGACAACTTCTACAGCTGGTACTTATTCTTAAAGTGACTGCTGGCGCCATCAGAAGCATAGGTAACATGCATGTCAGGCTGTTGTTTTCGTTCATGCAGTCATGGATTATTTCTAGAAGAAAGCAAGCACGTGGTGCATCATGGCGTGTATTGTCACTGATGACGGCAAAGCTTTTATAATAATAATATTATCTGGCGTTTAACGTCCCAAAGCCACGATATGATTATGAGAGATGCCGTAGTGGAGGGCTCCGGAAATTTCGACCACATGGGGCTCTTTAACGTGCACCTAAATCTAAGTACACGGGCCGCAGACATTTTCGCCTCCATCGAAAATGCAGCCGCCGCGGCCGGGATTCGATCCGGCGACCTTCTCGTCAGCAGTCGAGCCCCAAACTTTGAGTAGAATGCTTGCTTGTGACGACACAAGTAAATATAGACTTCGTTTTTTTTGTGTGTGTGTGTGTGTGCCGACAATACGACTGTACCTCGTTTGGTACAATGGCTGTCCAATTTTCGCGAAATCAGAGGGAGAAACGCAGGATGCTTTTTGTTGATTCTCTTTGCCATCACGTGTTGTCCATGCTTGAATGTGCCTTCAAGCACATTCAAGCATGGCCATTGTAATCATGGGCAATCCACTTTACAAACCATACGCTGAGCTCTTGCAAAAGAGCGCTTGCCCGTGCTGTATTTTTGACCAGATATCCATTTTCCCACACTGCATAGGCTACCTCCATCTCTCCAGAGATGGTCAAACTTGAAGATGTCAGAGCATTTTTCTTTTGTCACGTGGTTTATTCACGTACAAACGTGAAGGAACGACGAGGAACGTCGAGGGGCCAAAATCCAAGCAAGCGCAAGCTCGGGTCGCGTGGCTACCACTAACGCTGTGGCTTGCTTTCTTGGCTGCTTCGTCGTCGTCTGTATTGTTCACTACACTTTGCACAATAATAACAATCGCCTAGGAAACAATCAGTTGTAGACGAGCTGCAAAGACATAGTTCCTTGGTGTAGTCACCGGTGTTGGCAGCATCTACGAGATGTAGCGCAGAAGCACATTCTCTTGCACTGGCACAATAGATACAAAGACAAACTTCTTGTTGTGAGGCAAAGAGAACCCATTTCGGCCGCAGGGAATAAAACGGCGAGAGTCGTATAGTTGTATCAGGGTTAGCCTCCTTGAAGAGACGGCAGGCCTGTCGCACCGAACGGGTCATAAACATTTTGGCAGCATTCTCCTTCTTTCCGTCAATCGAAACAGATACATCCTTTTTGTTGGGACTGCCGAGAACATCCATGCTCATCTTTAGTATAAAACACACCTTTCCGATGTCTCTTGGGTTCAGCCGTGGCCTTTGGTGCCATATCCCGTACTTCTCGCGCAGGTGTCGCGATCTGTATAACATGTAGGCTGACAAGGTTCTCGGAACTCGATTCGGCTCCGCAGGAAGGTGAACAAGCGCATTCGCTCTTCATAGGAGGAGCACGCTTCGTAGTCTGCTTTCACGTTGCTGAACCATTGGGTGCACACGCTTCATTTGCAATCTGAGGGTTCCTAATGGCGTTTAGACACTTTTCACACTCGCCCTACAGCTGCTATGAACTTGGTTTTGCTGCTCTGCGAATACGACTTGTCAGGCCTCATGCGTGCCGATGCTTCAGGTGTGCTTACGTGTTGCGCTTGGCTTTCGACTTCATCTAGCTCTTGTACAACTTCCTCGGCCGGTTCAGCTGAGGCGGCGTCACAAAAAGTATTTTTTGAGTCATCTGAAGCAATTTTGGCAGACCTGGTCGTCGTCATGTGCACTGCGGGCAGCTTTCGGCAAGAGCTCTTGCGGGACATAGAGGCCGATGTTCTCAACCCTGCGGAAATTTCTTTGATAAGCTATCTTCTTTTTGTTTAGCAACAGGTACGCATTTAGCTAAAACTGCTGCTTTGGCGAGTTGGTTCATGTTTATGACAAATTTTGCCAGCGCAAAAAGACGGATCTTTTTTAGATGCGAAGCAGCTTTTGCTCGGGGCTGTGTCCGGCGGTGGTGGTGGCGTCCGCGCTCCTATGCGCATGCGCCTACTCTCTCTCCCACTCTCCTCCTTTGCGCAGGTGTTCGGTCGCCTTCTCTCCTCTCCTACCCCGCGCTGCAGCCATGGCGCAGCCTCTCCTCCCACGTGATGCAGCCGCGTCGCAGCCAAATACAGCCTGTAACCCACTCTCCCTCCCACATTTCATGTGTATATAAGCGCGTGCGCTCGGTCGGCCTCCGTCATTCGCGCTTCGCTCCCGTTCAGATGAGTTGTAACGTCAACGTCGGCGCCACTCGTTCACTCGGCGCTATCGAAAAGCAACCCACAAACACAACGTAATGATAACACAAACACTAAATACAAATCTCACACACTAACGAAAACGCCGAGTGAACGTAACGAAAACTTGGTGTGCGCCCCGAATGCTGCTTCGCATCCCCTCATGGTTCCCTTGAGTGGGAGATGGTGTAATGTTTTCACAACTTATTTATTGCTTTGAACGCAAGGCCTTATTATGGCGCGCATAAAAGCAACGGAAAAGATTACGAGATGAAATGCAGCGATGAAAAAGCCTCGTGACAACAGGTTGGCGAAAAGGTAACAGCGCAAAGGTGACAGCGCAGTTAAAAATCTTAGAACATCAAGCACGATCCCGATATACAAAACGAAAGTACAAAATATATAATTAAACCTAAAAATGACTGACATCCACGATCAAACCAAACAAGCCATGACAGTTACACGAGACAAAAATAAAAACGGGGTAAAAATGCTTGCACTGAGCCGCGCAAAGCTCGATACACAGCGAAGCTGATCGGTCTCATGCTTATTTATTGCTGCATCTAGAGAACTTGGCTGTAGCGAGGTTGAACTTGGCTTGCACTTCGCTGTAACGTTATTGAACTTTTGCTTGAACTTGGCTGCAACATTCTAAAAAGACAGGGCGTGCAAACACGGACGCAAGGAAGAAGTCAGGACACCACAAACGCTGACTAACAACTGAAGAGACGCACAACGGCTGAAAAGAAAGAAGGCACGAAAACTTATCTGCGCATGCCCA